>NC_050175.1:36323391-36623391 GCF_008315115.2 Sander lucioperca
CACTAGCAAGTTGCGTCCTAAGCTCTTTTTTTTTTTTCCTTCAAGTTCGTGGCTGTCTGCTGGACGGCGCTCACAGCGGAGAGCTGCGTGACATATGACCCTACATTGAAGAAGATCGGCGGGTTAAATCGGCCGGCCTACAAACAGAGAATGCCAGGCAGACACAGCTGACAACTTCGCCAGGGGATGCGGTGGAGTCAGGCTGGGACACATGCTCCGAGGACCGCTGTGGACTTTTGTCGGTCATACAGATGCGCAAGCGGTTCCAGTAAAGAGGCTGCGTGTGTCCACGACAATGCACGGAACATTGTGTGGCTGCACGACTGGTACAGGTCTGCAGCCGTCCTCAGACGCTGAGCGCCCGAAAGTCTGGACGTCCTGGACCGGGTGAACTAAACTCTGTTGCCTGCTTGTCAGTTAACGGTTAATGATCAAGGGTCGGCTATCGGTCAGGAAAAAAAAATCTAAGTTAACATCCCCAGCACAAATACACAAGCGGACGTACAGAAAACTCTGATCACAATATAATATGAGAGAATGAGTAGGAAGATATGACGTCTATAATATCAGTCAAGACGTGGCATTGTCTGACAATTACACGGTTTCTGCAGGTTTCACAAAGTCAAATTTAAGACTTTTTAAAGACCTTTTTAAGACCATAATGAATGAAATTTAAACCTATATCACAACATTAAAAAACAATTCCTTGGTTTCCTCATTGGCATTATAGGACTGGGGTCTAGATTGGCTGCTTTTTTAGACGTTTTGAGACCCAGTGGAAACTCTGAATTAAGGATTACATTTAACTAGAAACAATGCTTAAATGTTTTTTATTTCTGTGTGAGTTTGACACATTTGGGTGTAAATGGATGCGAGTGGGTCTCTTACGTTCATGTTCCTCATGCACAGTCTGGTTGACTTGGTCGATGCAGGCTTGAATGTCGTTCCAGGTCAGATATTTGGAGCCCTCCTCTCTGGCTGCTGCCTTAAGACGCAGCAGTTCGTCCATGTACCTGAGGAGCACACACAGGTACGCTACCACATCAACAGCCTGCCTCAGTCCGTTCAAGAAACGCACAAAAACCTCAAAACATCACTAAGACAACGTGTCACTGACTCCTGGTTTTGTGTGTGTGTGTGTGTGTGTGTGTGTGTGTGTGTGTGCGTGCGTGCGTGTGCACATGTGTACCTCTGTGCGTATTCATTCTCCACATTACTGAGTCCAGTGACAACACTGGACAGTTGTTTCCAGAGGGCGTCGCGGTTTCCAGCGTCCATCGCCTCGTTCATCAACACCACTGACGACAGCATCTCCACGGCAACCAGCAGCTCGGGGTGGGACAGCGAGCCCTGCGGGACACAGGATACAAATTGACCTCATACGTCAAACTGCCAATGAAGACTACCAGAGGCAAACGGTACGTTGATGGGGTCTTGATTTGTTCTTCCATAGTTAAATCAGATATCAGGTACGAGAAATAAAGACATCACGGTTTTAAAAGTGGTTGGAAATGTTATGTACTGTATGCCTTACAGGCAGACTGTGTAGTAGTTCTTACTACTGCTACTACTACTGTGCTGCCTTCCAAGAAGTAAAATAATGTCCTTGTGCTGCAACTAACATTTATTTGCCTCGAGAGGTAGTTTAGACCAGAACAGCGTAATATAAATGCAGTCCATTGACCATCGGTAAAACTGAGTTTCTCCACAAAGAATCATGCAAAAGCACCACTTTAAAAGGTCCTATGACATGCTGCTTTTTGGATGCTTTTATATAGGCCTTAGTGGTCCCCTAATACTGTATCTGAAGTATATTTCCTGAAATTCAGCCTTGGTGCAGAATTACAGCCACTACGAGCCAGCCCCACAATGAGCATTCCTTAGGACGTGCCATTTCTGTGTCTGTAGCTTTAAATGCTATTGAGGAGGAGAGAGGGGGGGCAAGGTGGAGGGTGTGGGTGTGGCCTTGACCAACTGCCATGCTTCGCTCGTTTGCAAGCCATGATGTCTCTCTCTTTCTCTTTCTCATGGGTGGGCCAAATTCTCTGGGCGGGCAAAGCAGAGAAAGGGGAGGTAACCTTTTCCCTTATGACGTCATAAGGAGGAAGATTCCAGATTGGCCCATCTGACCTTTCATTTTCTCAAAGGCAGAGCAGGATACCCAGGGCTCGGTTTACATCTATCACCATTTCTAGCCACTGGGGGACCATAGGCAGGCTGGGGGAACTCATATTAATGTTAAAAAAACTCATAAAATGAAAATTTCATACCATGGGACCTTTAAATCTTGTCTTTACCAGAGGTGTGCTCATAAGGTTCTTGGAAATAAATCATTCAGCATGAAAAAGCATTTAAAAAATGACTGATAGACTAAAGAAATCATAGTCGACTAAGACCAAAACAACCGATTTCGCGACTAATCGACTAGGGCGGGGCAGCCCTAAAGTTATCATTTAGAAAATTAGGCAGGAAGGAGGTAAATTAGTTTTTATTTGTCAGTTTATAAAATAAAAATCTATCAACAGCGAGGGCTAGATAACCCTACCACACCTGTCGTAGTATAAACTGTACAAACGCCTGTGTGGTACTGGTGATGACGAGGTAGGTCATTTTTATTTTCAGGTCAATTCATCCTGTCAGTTAGCCTCAAAAGCTACATGTTTTCTGTAAATAATAATGTGATGGGTTCTATGTATGTACATCTGTGTATTTCACTTTTGGTGAGTGTGAGTGTGAGTGCGTGTGCGTGTGCGTGTGTGTGTGTGTGTGTGTGTGTGTGTGTGTGTGTGTGTGTGTGTGTGTGTGTGTTGGGTACCTCTGGGCTTTGCTGCTGCAGGCTGACTAACTCTCTCTGGTAGAGGTCTGCAGCGCTGGGGTAGACTTCAGGCAGCTGAGCGTCGGGGCTCATCAGCTCTTCCACCGTCTTCTCTGGCACCCCCGCCCTGATGGCACTGTTGATGCGTTCCACTGCCTTCAACACTACACACGCACACACACACACACACACACACACACAAAAAAAAAAAATCAACAATCGTGAGTGAATTATAAAAACTATTGCTGCAAAGATTAATTGATTAGTTGTCAACCATTAAATTAATCGCCAACTATTTTGATAATCAAATAATCGGTTTGAGTCTAAAGGAAAATTCTCTAATTCCAGCTTCTTAAATGTGAATATGTTGTAGTGTCTTCTCTCCTTTGTGACAGTAAATTGAATATCTTTGAGTTGGCTTCAAAAAGAGACATTTGAGAACGTCATCTTGGGCTTTGGGAAACACTGATCGACGTTTTTCACCATTTTATAGACCAAACAACTAATTGAGAAAATAATCAACAGATGAATCGACAATGAAAATAATCGTTGCAGCCCTAAAATAAAGTAAAATAAAGAACAAATAAAGTTGTAGGTAAAGATGTAGATTTTCTGCACTTTTCAGTTAATAGTACGTAAAGTTGCTTGCGGAGGCAACTCTTTTGCAGTGACCCCCCCCCCCATTCCATTTCACCATTTTTAGACATTTTATAGACAAAACAACTAATCGATTAACCGAGAAAATGTTTGACGGATTTATCAACAATGAAAGTAATAGGTAGTTGCAGCTGTATAGATAGATACAGATGTAGAAAGGGGGAAGAAAGGTGTATGTGTTATGTGCATACTCTTTAGGTAGCCTTCTGCAATCTCATTGGCCACGTGCACGCCGCTCTGCAACTCATCCTTAGTCAGGGCTTCTCCCGGAGACACCTAATAAGGAAGAGATCCAGTTGAGACTTAGGAGACAGAGAAGCAGACTTTTTGTTTTACTGCTTTCTTGACATAAATGCACAGCTTGGTTTGCACGCTGATCCCTACCTGGTCTTTATTCTCTCGGTCAGCCTGCAGCTGTTTGAGATACCAGCCTTTGTTCTGGGCCTGCAGGTTCTGAATGCCCACGGCTTTAAGGGCCTCATATAACTTCTCCTCATCGCCACTCAGTAGCGCCTGCTCAGCCGCACTCAAGGCGTTGCTCACTGTAGGAGAAAGGTTGACATGTCACTGCGGCACCATGGAAACCAAGACTAATTAACAATCAGTTATCAGTAAATGAGTGTGAGTGTGTGTGTGTGTGTGTGTGTGTGTGTGTGTGTGTGTGTGTCTGTGTGTGTGTGTGTGTGTGTAAGTAAAGTTTATTTATATAGCACTTATCACAGACAGAGTCACAAAGAGCTTCACAGGCAAAATAAATACATACATTAAAACAAACCAATAATCATAAAAAGAACAATAAATCGTAGTAAAACACAAAAGCATAAATGCTAAATAATACAGTCAACAATGAGGCTAAATGAAAGCCTGACTAAAGAGATGCGCCTTTAGCTACTTATCAAAGATTTCAACAGATGCAGTTCCTCTTAAAACATGTGGCCAAGTGTGTGTGTGTGTGTGTGTGTGTGTGTGTGTGTGTGTGTGTGTGTGTGTGTGTGTGTGTGTGTGTGTGTGTGTGTGTGTGTCTTACCATTGACTTGGTTGACGTTGCCCTGGATTTCAGCCTGGGTGAGAAGCTCGTCGTAGATATCTCTCTCTGCGTCGGCGTTCTCCATTTGCTGTTGGAGCAGCGAGTAAAATACAACCGCATTACACATTAGCAACACTCATCATTACATTCCCCCCCCCCCCCGCAGTAGGTAAGTAAGATAGATATAGAGCGCTTATCACAGACAAAAATCACAAAATGCTTTACATAAAAAACACATGCATGGAACAGACAAATTAAATATATTAGACCTAAAAGAGCATGCTGACAAATATAGTTGAAGATGTAACAGGGAGCCCGTCTATTTGTCCTAGTGAGTAGAACCACAAAGTAAAAACAAAGTCAAATGTATTTCTTTCCAGAAGGTAATTTTGTTTTCTTGTTCATATGTTTGGTGTAATTCTGGTAATGTAT
Organism: Sander lucioperca; assembly: GCF_008315115.2. NCBI lineage: Eukaryota > Metazoa > Chordata > Actinopteri > Perciformes > Percidae > Sander > Sander lucioperca. The sequence continues at coordinate 36,328,323 of NC_050175.1, forward strand.
TTGCTTTGCCTATTGGCAAAACAAACCTTTTATATTTCTAAATCATAAATCTGACATTTACTGGCTGTCTATTAACAATATTGTTAATCATCTTATGTATGCAGACGACCTGGTCCTGCTCTGTCCATATAGTGCTGGGCTGCAGCAGATGCTGAAGGTGTGCTCTCAGTATGGCCTTGATCATGACATAAAGTATAACGCTAAGAAAAGCCACATAATGATAGTTAGAAGCGCTGAGGACAGGAAATTAACTTTCCCGACCTTTTATTTGTCAGATAGTCCTCTTGCTGTGTGTGAGGAAATTAAATACCTAGGACACGTCATATCCGATGACTGGACGGATGATAAAGACCTCTATCGACAGCGCTGTAAAATGTATTCTCAAGCTAACATGCTTATAAGAAGGTTTTCTATGTGCTCTGACTCTGTGAAGTGCTCTCTGTTTAGAACCTACATCACACCGTTACATACTGCTCAATTGTGGTCTAATTATAGGAAATTATAGGAGTATGTAGAGGCAGAGGCTGAAGGTAGCATACAATGATGCAATGAGGTTGCTGCTTTGTGTCCCCAGGTGGCATAGTGCCAGTCATTTGTTTGTGTCCACTAGAGTGCCAACGTGTGAGGCACTCTTAAGACAACTGATGTTTAGTTTTATGTGTCGCCTGGACAAGTCAGAGAACCTCATAATTGAAGTCCTAGTCAGCCCTCTGAAAAGCTGCTATAGATACACTTCTAGGTTAAGACGGCATTGGTGTAATAGCCTGTATATCCTATAGGCTAATATGCAATTTTTATGTATTCTTGTATCTCCTTCTTTTTATACTATTTATACTGTATGATGTGTTATACGGACCTGTGTCTGCAATACAGTTTATTATTATCTCTCACTGCAAGAAACTACTGGTAAATCTTTCAAGAGGAGAGAGGATTTTATCCCTCTCTCTCTATCTCAAGTCCATCTTCCAGCCGCCATTCTTTACTATTGTGGCTGTTTTCATTTCTGTTGCCAGAGTGGTTTGTATGGCCTCAGCATTTCATTCTGTCTGATGTCCAAATTTTCTTCTGCTTAGGGCTGTATGTTTAATTACGTCCTAATCAAAAAGTGGATAAATGGCTTGCCACATTTTTTATTATAGGGCCATTTTATGGCCTATCAGGGATAACTCGCCCCAGGCCACCATTCGTCTCTGGCCATCTGAAACCTGTGCACACTACAGCATTCATCTGTGATCCTCGAGGTTTAAAACTGCGTACCCGTTTGCGCGAGTTGGCCACCTTCTTTCCCTTGGCCTGGTACAGTGTGTCGTGGTACTGGCGGGCGGAGCGGGCGTCCAGATTGACCAGCATGGCGTTGGGGTTCTGCATGGCAGCCACCGTGCCCTCTGGGACGCCGTGGTCGATGGCCTCGTTGATGGCGATCACAGCAGCGTGTACTGAGGATGGAAGAGGAGATGGGGGATTTTATCTGGATGTTTTATCTTGTATTAGGCTGGGCGATATATCGATATATGAGACTAGATACTCCTTCTGAGGAAGAGCCTGGTGGCGCGATACCTCACTACTTTAAAGCATTAAAATCTGTCTCACGGGAGCTATTTTAGTGTGCGGCTCTTTTTGTAATCTTACTTTACTGTATTGCTTTGATCCAGCACCCACATGTGTGTGTCTTCTTCATTGTTTCTTAGATGTATTAATCTTCTCATCTTACTCTCAGCAAGAAAACAAATAAAAGCATATTTCCCAAACTGTCCAGTTTGTCCTTTTGAATATAACCTATCAATATTGTATCTTGTGATATGAGACTCTTCTGAAATTTGTGGCAGAGGTCAGCACCAAATTGCATTCACTTGGGTGCATTACGCCCTCTTTCCAGTGATTTTAAAGAATAAAAATAGAAAGAAGTAGAAAAAAAAGATGAATTATATTCACTAAAATCAATGTTAATTCAAAGTCAATAGACAAAGTAGAAGTAAAGCCATTATCTTGGAAATTTGGAAAAAAATAGTGTTCAGCATCTTTGATCATTTTAGTAATTGTGTCTTCTCGTCATTGACGTGAAAATATATAATAAGCCTTTTATTTGTAGACTTTCGACTAGGGTTCAAAATAGGCACCACTTAGCAGCCAAATGCTGGTAAAATATGCAAGTGGCTGGTAGATTTGCTTCACTCACCAGCCAAAAAAACAATGGTAATCTATTGAGTGGCTGGTCAAATTTGAACATTCACTAGCCATCTGGCTGGTGGATGAAAGAGCTAATTTTGAACCCTGAGAAAGTTTTGACTGATTCAGAGAACAGAACTATAATTGATTATAATTGGAACTATGTCGAGAAAAACAGACCTTTAGTTGACTTTGTGCTTAAAAACCTGCTGCAGTAAAATAGAGCAGAAAGGGTTTCTTAGGTAAACAACTGGCAGATCCAAAAAATGTCTGAATGACAGAGGTTCGAGGAGATTAGTATTCATTTCATTATGAAAGTCTGAATCAACTGAACTCTATATAATCTGCAGCTATCAGTTCCCGCCTCCTCTACCCATGACACCCAAGCCCCTCTCACATGCAGCTTCATCCACCGAGAGCTCATTGGCCAGGATGCCGCCAATCTTGCTGAAGGCGGGCATCTGGATTCCATACTTTTCCAGCTCACTCTTCATGTTGTTGATCTCCTCCTCTGGGAGAGAAGACAGAGCAGAAGGAACAGATGAATGGACGGAGGGAAGTGAGAGACTGTGGAGACAGAGTTACAGACTGTTCCTGGCTCATGTCGGATAATCAGATTTCAGACTCTGGCTTTGGGACAGGGGAGCCAAGCGGGAAGTCAACTGACAGGAAAAGCTCTCACAATTACTAATGACTTTCACATTTCCAGCAGCTCCTCAACACTGCTGCCTGCTGCTGTGCTACCCTTCTCAGGCTGCATCTACACAACTACGTTTTGGTTTGAAAACGAGTATGGCTGGGTACCGAATTCGATACTATGCGGGAACCGATCGAATTGCCTCCTGAGTATCGAAAAATGCCTCGTCATTCAATACTAAATCCCAATAGCTACTGTAAGAAGTAATTCTCATCAGCGTCAGTGAGCCAATAAGTATGCAGTATGCCTCTACCAAAATCTAATAATGCTGCTGATTGGCTGTCTAACGTTACAAGTTGTAGAGACCTGCAGGAAAAACTCTACGTTACGCTCAGACACGGTGCTCACGTAGTAGGAGCTGAAATATAAATAAAAAGATTGGGCAGTAATGTGTAATGTTGTAATTTCTTTTTGTGAAAATGGATTTGGTTTCGAAAAAAGTATCGTTCAGGAACGGGTATCAAAGTCACGGTATTGGTATGGGATTTTTTTTTTTTTAACAATACCCAGCCCTAAAATTTTCTATCTTTTGGTATGCTTACAACACGCGGTTCCGAGCCCTTAAAACAGAGACATTTGGAAATACTGCTGCCCCCGTTTTGGTTTGAAAACTCTGCAGTGCTCCGTGGTACCCTTGGCGTCGCGCACCATACAGCTGCCGTAAATTCAAATTATTTCAACTTTGACCTCGTTGCCACTGACCTTTCAAGGCGCAACGATGTGCATGCCCAGTGTATGTGAATATGTGAATGGTCATGTGATATGCGTTGTCAGACGTGTTAATATGGACAAAGATTAGTTCTGCTACTGGAGCTCAAACTCTTGTGTGGACAGGGATCGTTTTTGTCTCAAAACCGCTGCTTCAAAACGAAAATGTACAGTAGTAGTGTAGATGTAGCCTCAGTGCTGCTTTCAAGGTGCAGACAACTTCAACACATTTTAAACGTTATGTTAACTTTGGCAACATGGTGACATTTGTAATGTTCTGGATTTAAGATGTCATAATTGGGTAAACAGGGACAGAATGAGGAAAACAGACGAACGGACTCGTGTTCAGGCTTACCAGTGAAATCTACTTTTCCATACAGATCCTGGATCTGGGGGGCCAGGCCGAGCTTAAACAGGTACAGGCTGTACAAGAGGACAGGGACATAATAAATAAAGAAACATGACAGAGTACACATTAGCATAGGTGAAATGTCACACAAGAACAGGAACAACACAGAACTAAGTACACAAAAAGCCATTTCATGCTTGTTCACAACTTCAGTACAACCTAATTACCACAGTAAACCGAGGGGAGTAAGAGGGGTTCAAAGACAGACAGGTCGGACACAGAAAATATCAGAATGCAGTCCTGTCGTTTTAGGGCAAGGAAACAGATGTTTAAACACTCCACCTCTGCCACTCGTGTCACTTTGAGAAGCTGTGAAATCAATGTGATTCAACCATATGCAGAGGATTTTTTTGTTGTAACTTTTCTGTACACTTACTGGTACATAGTGACGTAAAGATATAAAACTGTGCTGCTTTTCAGGGAGTAAAATGGTTCTTCTCTAACATAACAGACAGTATAATGTTGCTGTGGATATGGACAACAGATAGCAAAGTTAACTTCAGATTGAAGAGGAAGACAAAGGAGGAGGAGGAGAAGAGGGAGAAGAAGGAGAAAAGGAAGTAGAAGAGGAGGAAGAAGAATAGTATTAGGAAGGTAGAGAAAAAAAAGTAGAAGAGGAGGAAGAGGAAGAAGAAGAGTAAGGACAAGGAAGAGAAAAACAAGTAGAAGAGGAGGAAGAGGAAGAAGAAGAAGAAGAAGCAAGAGAAGAATGAGAAGAAAATGAAGAGGAAGATGAAGGACGAGGAGAAGGACAAGAAGGAGAGGGAGAAGAAGGAGGAGGAAAAGAAGAAGAGGAGGAAGAGGAATAACAAGCAGGAGGACAAGGAGGAGGATAGGGAGAAAAAGAATAGGAAGATGAAGAAGAAGGAAGAGAAGAGGATAAAGAAGAAAAAGGACAAGAAGGAGAAGAAGAGGGCAGAGGAGGACAAGAAGAAAAAGGAGGAATCATTTTTGTCTTCTGTGCTGTGTCTTGTTCCAAGTTCTGCTCTGCTTGTGCTGTCTTTATTTTTTGTATTTTAAAAAGCCTTTAACATCGAGGCCAGGGGACTACAGATGAAAATAGCCTCTTAGCTAATTCTGGCATTTATATCTCATGTAAAATCATGTGATTTATTAGTTTGCGCTGTCCCCCCCTCTTAAATGGCTCTCTGAATGGCATTGAAAGCTTTAGTCTGGCTCTTGATATCAGAACATTATGTCTCAATGTTTTTCTTGATACACTGTCATCAAGTCATCTGTGCTCTATGCTGCTACACAGCCGTCCAAGACAAACTACTTGCTGTAGTTCTGCAGTAGATTTCAATTTTTAGAGATAAAACTTGTGATCCTGTCAAATTTGAGCATCAATATGAACAGCAGTTGGACCAACTATGTCAGTGTTGTAGTACTTGAGATCGGTTTTAAGACCACTTTTAGAAGGTCTTGTCTCGGAATTGACCGCATTTTTACTCGGCCTTGTCTCGGTCTCAGATAAAGAATACTTGGGATTTAATTTCAAGACCACAACTGCCTTTTGATTATTTGATCAAGGCATTTCTCATGATACACTTCAGGTAATAAAAGAGGTGAATTAAAACAACACTAGAGAACTTTTCCCGTTTCGGTCCCCCTACAGGTTGGAAGCAGAATTGTCCATTAAATTACATTGGCCAGTTCATTCGAACTACAGATTCGCTACCCGATCTGGCAAACTTGCATAAATTCCGCTTCCAACCTGTAGGGGGACCGAAGCGGAAAAAGTTCTCTAGTGTTGCTTTAAGAAGGACCTTAATTTGTTTTCTGTGGGTGTTTTTTTTTTTTTTTTTAATGGCAATGTGGATCTTTTAGATCATTTTGAGGAGTGTGGTTGGTTAGCATTTTCCACATGTTATCATGGCATGCAGTGTGGGACTCGCAATGGTCTGGTCTTCACTTTGTCTCAACCCCTCAAAGTCTTGGTCTTGACTCGGTCTCAACCCTTGAAAGTCTTGGTCTTGACTCGGTCTTGATACACTCTGGTCTTGCTGATGACTTGGTCTCAGGTCAGGTGGTATTGACTACAACACTGCTGTGTTTGGGCCAGTCATAGAACCTGGAGCGTGCACACATACACTAACACCGTGCCTCTGCTGCGTTGGTTTGCTTCCTGACTCCCCTGCATCCTCTTTAACTTAGGTGGAATGCTCTATTAAAACAAACCGCTCCATAGCTTGTACCACTGAATGCCTTTTGGCTGAAAAACAGCCCTGTTCACCTCATAAAAATGTCACAGGCTTGAAACATGCTCAGACCACAGGGAACACACAGCTTGTCGAGGAAGCCCGAGTTGTTTGAGCACCTGCAATCCAATAAATGAAAAACACACAATTTCTACAGAACAATATCTGTATGTTGACCGCAGCAAGGTGTGTTTCTTTGCGGTTTTCTGATCCAATTGTGTTTGACTTCAGCCCTTCACCACCGAAACGTCATGCTGCAAAGCCCCCACAGACAAAGAAAATGAGACACAAACTGAGAGAGTACCTGAGTGCATGTATACAGTAGATGCAGCGTGGCATGTTCTTTCTGTCATAGATGTCTGTAGTTTCAGGGTAGAAGATCTGAAACACAGGACAGGGACAATATGAGTCGATCAGAGCGGCACTTTCAGCACGTCCATGAAAGCATGCCAGCGTGTCGCAGCACGTGTGCAGGAGTGATTCAGACTAGCAGCCTCTGATGAGGGATTACACAACGTAGATGTGCATTCACACGCCCTAGCATCGTCTTTGTGACACAACTGAAATATAGATGTTTTGAAGGCAGCTACTTGTATTTTCTGTTGAAGCTGCCAATCGGTGATATTCTGGGCTGTTTCTCAACTTTCTGTTCTTGCCAACATAATGACAAATATTTCCACAGAGTTGACCGAGTGGAAACTTCTCAGAAAAGCACTTTGAATATAATAGGCAACTGTTTATTTCTTTTAGGCCGAGCAGTCATTTAAAGGATCATTTCAACCGACTAACTACAAAACTCAGTTTACAAACCTACTGACATTTCTCCTCTCCAGTGAGTTCATTTCACCACAGTATGAAAATCAATCAACTTGTACTGAGTGGAAACATTTTTTGAGGTCGGTAATCCTTCACTAGTAACCAGTTAAAGGACAAACCCGGCACAAAATGAACCTAGGGTTTAATAACACATGATTACCGAGACAACCGTTCTCTGGGACATGTTTTCATGCTAATCGAATGTGACCAGTTTTAGCGCAAAATGCTAATTAGCTTGAAAACATATCCGAGAGAACGGTCGACTCGGTACACGTGTTATTAACCCCTAGGTTCATTTTGCGCCGGATTTGTCGTTTAAGACTAACTGGATGTAGACTGTGTGGGTATAAGCCTGCCATTGGCATGCTGTTTTGGCCGCCATTCTCCTCCCCTTCCGCTGTCTATTTTGCAAGAGCACCATCGCTGCATTCAGGGCTTAGCGCCGCCCAAGACGATTGTTAATGTTTTAAAAAAAAATACAAATAAGCCAGAAAATGTTTTTACCCTATAGCAGAATGATAACGGGTGCTTTCAGACCTTTCTGTAGCGCCGACAGGAGAAAGGTCTGGCAACACGAGACTATGAACAGTGCGACCAAATTCATATCCATGTCTACTGTCTGTGAGGTTTTTCAGGTTAGATTTTTTTTGACAGTAGAGCTCATAAAGCTCGCACTAAAAATTTAGCCAACCTACTTAAATCTCAAATATTGGCGTTTTCTTGATTGCCGTGCAAAGACAGAGGCTGCAACTGAAATGGTTTACTAGTATGCACATATACATATATACTCAATATGTGTGCTATCTTTGAAAATACTTTTGTATTAAAAAACAGTAGTATGTATCTTTTGGGATGCACTGAGCTGTAATTACCACTTCACATACTTAGAGCCTCCTTGCCGGCATTGCCAGATAATGCTTAAATTAATGGAAAAGGTAAGCAACTAGTCCAACGGTCGCAGGTGACAAAATCACGGATTTGTAATATGTAGAAATTTAAATTGAAGCGTTGTTGACGTTACACAGCTGCCTTGGTCGCTGTCGGTTTGTCTGTTATGAACGTTGTTGTTACTACCGCATTGCATTGTGGGATATTTATGCCGGCAAAGTGTCAAGTGTTTGCACACTAATATTTCAGAGGAAACAGAATGCAATTAATTTACTGTAGGTTTCATAGTAAGGTTTTGGACATACTGAAAATCTCACATACGGTTGCAGTTTACTAAATAGCTTGTTAGTATGGAATTTCGGACGCAACCAGAGTCTTCAAAACATTTCTTAATCACAGCTACATTACGACTTGACAACCATTTACTGCATCTTGAGCAATATTCAACTTTCTACAAGATTTTCACACGGCGCTGAAATTAACTGGCACCAATTGATTCCTTGAAGGCAGGAAATCAACAGTATGCTTTGAATGATATTCAGTGTTACAGAAACTGTGCGTGATCGGCAGTCAATGACCTAAATCATGCAAACTGATAAAGTCCTTCCAGGCAGAGACACCTGGACCACATAAATTTAGTGGCTGGAATTAAATACAAAATCCCTTTTAACACAGAATCTTAATTGAAGGGTTTACTGACTGGTCTGGGAGAAAGCCCTTGCTAAAGCCTGGGATTCAATAAATTAAAGTTAAACAACCACTCAATTGTAGGTACATTTGCATGTGAGAGATAGTATTTTATGGATGCGAGCCATGCTGACCTTTGGCAGGCCCTTCTCGGCCATGGCGTTGAGCCACTGGATGACATTGTCTGTGTGTCTGAAATGGAGACCCGTCGCCTGTAAGAGAGAAACCCAACTTTAGGACACAACAAACTCAGATCCCAGCCTCATTCACACTGGCAACAAGAGCTACAAACTGAAGTCCCATTCATCCAACAGCAACAGCTTCAGCCAGGTTACAACACAAAGCAGCAAAATACAAACTGACTTACAAATAATATCATGTCGGTAAAGACTCAACGGAGGTTTGTATAACCTCAAATATCTCACAGTTAAATCTCAGACAAAATGATGGAGAGTAACATGTTCACATAACACATAAATCCTGTTTTTTGGTCAAAAGATAGCAACGTGGTTCCAAAGCTAAGTCACCTTTTGGCTTCAAAACACTTTGGTATGATTTACAAAAGCTATAAAAATGACGGCTCTGGTAGCATGCTGTTCCTTTTTTAACTATCCATTTAAAAAGGCCAAAATGCTCCATTTTATTCATTGTTACCTTTTGATCCATTGTGTATTTTTTAATATTGGTGAATCTTGTTGTATTTATTGTGATTTAATCTCGATTCTTTTGCATTTTAGAGAACCTGCCGTGACAGTTTTTGACCTGCTAATGGAAATATCAAAAGGATTGCAGGTCGGTCTGACACTTTAATACTCATCTGGCTATCGATAGTTCCAAGAGGAGGATCTTTTCAACAGCACAACCATCAGCTTTGGTCTTTTACTCGAGAACTAAAGGCTGGACTGCTTTATGACTTGCTGCCCTGGAAGATTAGACTTAACTACGTCCAACTACAAGCAGGTGATGTTTTTAACATGATTTGAAATCTTTCCAGTTTTAATCTCCTTAACAAGTTCTTTTAAAAGCACATTACTTGGATGTAAAAATGCATGAAACTATATTGTTCATACCTCTGATTGCCATCCTCAGTGACTGACATTTATCTTTATATTATAAATATTTTCACCTTGTAACGCGTCTGCTCGCGGTCGTAGATCTTCTTGAGGGAAACGGTTTTTGGGGCGAAGAAGTTGCCCAGTTTGGCCAGATAGACGCCGTTCCTCAGCCCCTCCTCCAGCTCCGTGGTGGGAGGCAACTCCTCGTCCAGACAGGCCTCCATCCATCTGCGAGGAGAGCACAGCAGACACACACATCACATATGACAGTACAGTAAGAGGAAACATACAGTCAGGGTGCGATTTGTGAAAAAAGCAGATTGCTTTTTGATCATGCACAACAAAACAAAACATGCAAGAATTAAATCCCCCTTGCAATACCATGGATATACAGTAGTGCCACTCGGCAAGGCACGTCAAACACTTAAATATGCACTTCAATATTTAATGGAAAGCACAGTGCTTTCAAGCCGGAGAGCGTAGTTCACTGTGCGGCGAAAACAAAATACTTTCACCCAGGAAGCTCATTCGTTCCTCGGGAATGCCTTAATCCAAACCACAATCTTTTTCCTAAACCTAACTAGTCGTTTTGGTGCCTAAACTTAACTGTCATTGACGCATGACGCTCGCTTTTTCTGGCTAAACTCCACTACCACGGCCCCTGAAGGACCGTCATCTGGTGGTGCCTGTAGCCGGCTCACAGTCACCTATTGGTGGCTAAACAACTGCTGCTGGTAGCCGGCGTCCTGGAGCTCTGTAGCGGTTAAATACAACCAGCAGCTGCCGATCGGATTTTATCGTTCTATGGCACTACAGACTGTTCACGTTACAGCGCTATACTTAGTTTAAAATACTACTATTTTAGGTTTATAATGGTCGATTGGTGAAGTAGCATTGATCTACCCCCATTTTGAGGGGGGTGGGGGGGATACATTTTGTCCCCACCGGGGATCAAAATAATTCAGCAGAGGCAGAGATATGTAGACCAGAAATGGGGAAATCCCACGCATCCCCCCCCGGCAAATCACACCCTGCATTCATTCATACTTAAATAAACAGCTTAGCTTCCCTACAGGGATAATTACTGTTGTTGAGACTTCTACCATTTCATTTTTTATCAAAGCCACAAGGCAATCAAGAAGAACCTAAAAGGGGGTTTTATTTAAACAAGTGTGTCTTCTTGGCACTTGAAATAGAAAGCAATTTTCAATAAAAATGTCCTCTTATAGTCGATAGTAACTAGGGCTGTGCAATTAATCGAACTTTGATCGCGATTTAGATTTTGGTTCTTAACAATCACAAAAACAGAGTAATCGAGAAAAACGATTATTTTGCACATTACGTTTTGCAAATAAACAAGTTATTTTGTCTTGTTCTGAATGAAAAAAAAGTTAAAATGGGAAAAGTATAAAAGGGAAATTTCACAGTTCAAGGTGTTTTCACTGTTGACTTGTTTAACTGTTTCACTGTTGCTGAAGTTCAATAAATGCAACATCTTTCAAAAAGTAAGTGTAATAGTAACTGATGAAAGATACTGCACAAAGACTCACGGAAGTGTAGTCAAATAGAAATATTACAGCAGTGGCTGTATGAAACTGAAAATGAAAATACTGTTTTGAACTGTGGTATAATTTCAGTTACATGAGGAGCAAAAAGAGTCCGTATGTTGAGATGTGCTCAAGTTACATAAAAAAAAATAAAAAAAATTGTTTTATATCAGGGCTGAACGATTTGGGGAAAAATTGAATTGCGATTTTCCTGCCAGATATTGCGATTACGATTCAGGATTCTTTTTTAGCTACATATTGCACCTTCTACGATCTTGTTAAATAAAGTAATAAAAAATAAATATATAATAATAAAATAATCCACTGAAAATAGGACATTTCTGTAAACAACCTGTGATATCTAACATTATTCTAGCATTTATCTTATGAAAAAAACAGTAAATATAATTATGAAAAGAGAAATAAAAAATGTTAAATCAAATGTTACACCGAACTTTCAAATACATATTTCACATTTGATTAATCGCTGTCTTCACGATTAGCTAATCGCATTCTTTCAAATCGCGATTTAGATATGAAAACGATTCATCGTTCAGCCCTACTTTATATTCATTCAAAGTGATGCGTGCTTCGATTAACAATATCCCATTGAAGAAGCACTTCCCTTAATTAAGTCAACTGATTGCCTATTAATGAGTTCATGCATCTTGCTGGTCAAACGTTAACGAGATGTGAAAAAAGCGGGGGAAAAACTTATGTGAAGTCTCTCCCAAGCAATTGTCTTTATCATTTGAATCCTAATTACTTTTGTGACACTGACTTGTTATCCAGCTTCACCCACAGGTTTAAATTTCCACTTGTCCAACACATATCTTTAAAACTAATGCCCACATTCCTGTTGGCCTCCGCTGTACGCTGAGATCAATGCTAGTATACTAAACATTAAACATGAGCTTTCAAATATACAGTATGATGCATGCTGCTGTTGCTTGATGGTGTTTTAAGCCCCCAACGTCGACTTCAAGGCACCTAACCCTAACCTTAACCCTAAAGGCCGTTTTATGGTTCTGCAGAGGCTCCACGTAGAGCTTTCGCCGTAGCCTACGTAAGTGGCCTGATGTTTATACTTGTGCGCTGGTGTGTGCGTCGAGCAGGCATGTGTGTGTGTGTGTGTGTGTGTGGGGAACGTGTTAGAGCGAGGGAGAAGTGAGAGAGCGACGGCGATTAGCTTCCGAGCGAGTAGCGACTCTAGAGTCATAGTGAGAGAAACAAAGTGTCTCCCCTGTGCTTTCTGACCACGGTGGGACATCTGTAGCAGGAAAAGTTAACCCTCTCCTTGATATCATGTTGTTTATGGAGAAGGAGTGCTAAAAGCTACAAGAGATTTGAAAATATGACTAACGTTACGTCTAAGTTTCCAACCGAGCTGCCCCACTGTAACTGTAGTTTAAAAAACTTTTAAAAATGCATTACAAAAATATTCCTAGTGGCTTAGGCCTGGTGAGGGGAAACTTAGGTGGGCCACTGGGCTTGCAATAGAATGGGGAAAACACTGACGTAGAACTCTCTCTTACAAGTTTGGATGCAAACATACATTACAACTCCTACACATTCCCTCCTGTTTTTTTTTTCTCTCTATAAAACACAGCGGCATCTCATGAATTTCTCTGCACCGCTGCAGAACTAGTCTGGCTGAGGGCTGACGGCTCTGCAGCTCCAAGACAACACACACCTAACCTGGCCTGTGGTAACCTCTCCTCCTGAACACAGAGTTCCCAGCATTCCTCACATGTGACATTTCATTTCTTTTAGGTCATATCGTGGAGTCACATTCCTGCTGTGTGCCCGTGTCAGCTCTGAGCCACATAGGAGACATGCTGAGCTCCCATACTGGGACGGGCCTGGTGGACTGGATTCCACCATCATGTCATCGCTGCCCAGTAACTACGGAGACGCCAGTCCAAGTATATTTCCTAAAAATAAAACTGGTATCTCCTTAGATATCCATCTATTTAGAGTTAATTTAAAAGTTGTAACTTAGAAGTTGTAATTTTCTTCTTCAGTGAACCCACTTTAATTCAATCTGCCTCACTTATTTCCACAGCAGTAATCAACTTCCAAGAAAGACTTTAACAGATAAGGGGGCACAAACTTGCCGAGCGTATAAACATACTGTAGCTACATTGTTCGACAACAGAACATTTTGTGTCTGATCACAGTTGCCCCCCTCCCCCTCAGTCAAAGCCAATCCAGCTGCATCCTGGTTTATTTCTGGGCTGCTGTTGGTATGAAAATGGACCTCATGCACGGATTTTTCCCGGTATGGAACAAACTTGACATTTATTTTACAGGTATCAGATTGTTGAAACGTATGTGCTGCCATTGAATTTCAAGGGTGCTTTTCCTTTAATACATGGGATCATCTCAAGGCCCAGTTAAATCCAATTACATTGAACAACACAGACTTGGACAACTGGGTCGGGGGGGTCACTGCAAAAGAGTTGCCTCCGCAAGCAACTTTACGTACTACTAACTGAAAAGTGCAGAAAATCTACATCTTTATCTACAACTTTATTTGTTCTTTATTTTACTTTATTTTATGGCTGCAACGATTATTTTCATTGTCGAATCATCGGTTGATTATTTTCTCGATTAGTTGTTTGGTCTATAAAATGGTGAAAAATGTCGATCAGTGTTTCCCAAAGCCCAAGTCCTCAAATGTCATGTTTTGTCCACAACTCAAAGATGTTCAGTTTACTGTCACAGTGGAGAGAAGAAACTAGAACATATTCACATTGAAGAAGCTGGACATTTTTCAATTCATAAAAAAATGTCTCAAACCGATTAATCGATTATCAAAATAGTTAATAGTTGCCAAATAATCGAATAATCTTTGCAGCTCTAGTTTATTTTGTTACAGAGAAAAGATCTGAAATGAATTTTAATGTATGTGGACCTGATGTTCTCTATTTGAACCAACAGTTAAATGTATAGTACTGCAGTTGCCTTCCCCACCTCAAAGTAATGCATCTTCTATTATTACAGATCACATTGTTTCCTCCCCGGTAACGGCCCACCACCACGGTGGTGTCTGCCCTGCTTTCTTAAGAATTTCAAATATCAGCTCCTATTATAAAAACCTTGAGTTTATCATCGGCTGTGAGGAATTTCACAGAATGAGGTCAAACACGGCCTTTTCAAAATGCAAATTCTTCTTTTCATCTGCTAAGAAAACACTCCCACTCGTCTGTAACTAAGGTCTTTGTCATGGAGCAACAAGGTTAACTTTATCCTGAATGAGATTAAAAGATTCATTTCCTCCTACAGACAGCCCCACCCACACACACACACACACAGGACATTTGGTCCTCAAACAAACACATAAAAATGCACTCACTCACACCCACACACTGCAGAGCACAGGCCAGCTAACAACCAGCTGAAACAACTTCCCTCCCAGAAAGTCCTGACATGGGGTCTCCACACAGGCCTGCTATTGAGGCAGAGGTGGCCGACCCATGGCGCAAGGCCTGGGCCTGCCAGCCGGGAACAACCCCCTCCTGTCACTCCCCGCTGGAGCAGTGAAAGGCTCCATAAAGACTGCTAACTAATGGCTCTTTTATCAGGGCTACACACACCCTTTCCAGGCTAGCACAAACACAGACACACCCTCCACTTCACCAGTAATGCTAACTATGAAAGGGATTCATGAATGTCGACAACTGGATTCCTGCTGCGGGGGGCAGCCAAAATATGTCTTGCTGCGATTATTCTTATTATCAAAAGGCATGTCTACAATCACAAACATAACCACAAATATGAGAAAATACCCCCAATTTGGTTCCAAAATGGCTGCAAAGCCATTATCACCAGCAGTTAAAGCTTTAGTGCGTAACTTTTTTATAATAATTAACGTCCGTTACATTCAAGCCATTGCCAAATGAGTTGATACAAAGCTAAGATAGCTCCACACAACTCTCTCTGTATTTCTCAGCATGGCCATGTTTAGAAATTGGTGTCGTCCGGCGACTTTCCCACGCAGAAACTTGAGTCGAGTGAAGATAATGATCTCTTCTATAGAATCCATCATGTTATTTTAATCCACCGTGTCCTCCTTGGCTACTAGCAACTGTGTGGAGGAGGGGTGGGGGTAGCCTGGTCCTACCAGACTCTCGTACATTTCATTTGTACAGAGTCTGACCACTCTCCATTGACAAGTGTTAACTTCCTTGAAGGCGGGTACTCTTTTCAAGTTTAAAACTATTGGATCTGCCCAGAGCCACTCTGGTAGCCTGGCTCCGCCCTACTCCTACGTACTGTCTGGTAGGACCAGGCTAACAAGAGGGGTGACGACAACAACTATCGGCTTAGCATCGCTAGCGTTAGCCTTAGCCAACTCCTTCACCACTAACGGAGCGAGCTGGAAAATCAAACTGTTCCCGAACCCCGTGGGGAGGAGGGCCACAACATCATGGCCACCAACACAACTCAGCAAAGATTGTTCTTGCTCGGGCTTTAACTTCTGGATATATGGCAGCGTTGCCACAACGGACTGCATCTTTCTCCACCGCCATTACGGAACTATAACTCAAACTAGCGCACGTCACAACCTCAACGTCATCATTCTCAGCCACTCCCTCCGTTCGCTGATTGGACCGCCAAATATTTGGCCGGAGAAAACCCAAGAATATACCGCAAACCAAGACGGAGTACTGAAGGAAAATGAAAATTGAGCGGAAGTACGTAGGAGGGCGGAGCCAGGCTAGGGTGGGGGTGAAGCGTGATCACGTATCATGTGGATGCACCGACAGTGTTGTTGTCATTACTTAGAATTCCTCATGGGGGAGACACTATAGCTTTAATGTTAGAATGAATGAAGTCAATAAAAGGTAACTGTTTAGCCATCACAGTTTATTCATATCTGGTGTAACTTGTTAATGAACTGCTACAAATATGTAACACAATAAAAATAGCGAGTTTAAGATCTATTTCCATGTATGTGGTGTGACTAAGGTGCTAATGGGGTTAACAATCTGTGTGAAATAGTGGGCTTTTGTTCAGAAATGGACCATTTCAGAAGGCTTTTGGTCAATTATACTGTAAACCAAAATTAAACAAAAAGGTGTGGAATATAATATGATCACAATCTGGAATATAATAGCACATTTTGTGTCAGTAGTCTGCCAGGGCGCAGCACCTAAGCCGTTTTTGGCACCACTTAAGCCAAATGAATGTTAAGTCAATGTGAGTATCAAAACTTACTAAATTACTTTTCTCAGATCTAATGGTTGTAGTTGGTTCTTTGAGTGTTTATTTATTATCTGCTTTAGTGCCAGATATGGTAATAATAATGGTCAAAAAATGATGTAAAATTGCATGTCGTTTTTATTGAAAAACGTAACATAAGTCTTCCACAAACCTAGGGGGGAAAAGCACTGTCTGCAGACTAAACTAACAGGCCGGGTATTTAGCCTCTGTTACCTTCCGTCTCTGGATCAGTAACAATTTGTTTTAATAACAGATATCACACAGCAGCACGAGAGTAAAGTACAGGAAAACGTGGAAACACCACAAATCTTTATCTCATCCCTCCTGTGAGCCGGCAGGAAGCTGAAGTCAGCGACGCGTTCAGAGGTCAGTCTCATAGGAAGAGCTCTGTTACTGACCACTGTCTCTCCAGGAAGACACTGCATCCTCTGTTCTAACTGCACACTGTGAATCCTAAAACCTCCTCCTGCAGCATGGCTTTACTGAGATGACTGGCTGTAGGGGGGTCCGTTATTAAAGTTTAGTCCATGGCAGAAATCTTCAACAGGGGGTCCGGGACCCCTAGGGGATCCTCAGAGTTACTGCATGTGGGCCACCAATTATTGATATCATAAACTGAAATGTCTTGAAGGGTAACTACCGTTTTTTTCAAACTGGACCCTATTTTCATCTATTCTTGTGTCTAAGTGACTGATGGGAACAACAATCTTTGACATTGGTCCAGTATTAAGCAAGATCGCTGCAGTCGGAGCGGCAAAACAAGCTACAATATAAGTTAACAGGGCAATTGTCCAGCTTGTATTTACCTTCACAAAAGTGCTCGTTTTGCCACTGACAGGCTCAGATTAATATTAATATTAATAAGTGTACTAAGTCTCTGACAACATTATGGAAAGGATCCCTTCAGAGATAGACCTTTAAAACCTCTTTCAGACCTTTCTGTTTAACCAGAATCAGCTCTGAAGTCGCTAGCGCTAAACCCACCAAACTCCATTTAAAAAAACAATACTTTTAGCGTGTATAGAGCCAACATATTTTCAGATGTAAATCTGTAAACTACGTGTTTATTTCAACCAAAATTAGAGTTGTGATGGTTGGAAAAGTGTAAAGACGACCCAAAACGGCTTTTCATAGTTTTATTTTTGATTCTGTCGAATTTTGAATGAAGTGTATTTTACGATGCTAAAATGACTGTTTATTTACTTAAATTACTGTTAATACTAAGGATTGACTGTTCCACATGTATGTTTAACATTAATACATGATTTATAAGACGTTCCAACAATTACTATTTTAACAGCTTTGTATTCTATGCACTAAAAAGGTATGTATAAAGGCGTAAGGCAGCCCTACACTGTATTGTAGGCCTAGTTTAATAACATGCAACTTAATTTTATACAATATATGTAGTGAGGAGTCCATGCTGACGTCTCTCTTTCAGTTGACTGGCTTAAAAATCGTTGACGACCTCTGGTCTATGGAGGCGAAGACACTTTGGACTTCAGTTACATTCTTCCTTTTTCCCAGGTTTCCGTTTGAGCCACAGGCGCAGTGCTTCCGCCGCAGTTAATGTTTAATAACTGCTTATATTAACAGACCACAAGCCTGGTTATTGTAACACTAAGAGCTATTTGTTCTTCTGTCTGTCTCAGGGAGCGGCCTAATAGGTTTCATTGACTCATAATTTAGAAACGGAAACTTTTCAACGGCATTTACATGACTAAATGTCAACATGGAGAAAGTCCTACATCGTTAAATAGTATAATATGGTCATGGAAATGCTAATAATAGTTACATGTGACCTATGATGCCCAAAACCAAATGTAGCCAGATTTCATGTCTTTGGTTAAGTCAGCGTCTCAGTCAGATGATCTTAAATCACATGAAGTGCATAATTGGCCTTAACATACCTGGAACTACACACCGAGACTTGCCTCAGTCACTCAATTTATTTAAAGACAGGAATTTACCATCAGAGACATCCCAGAAAGCGGATACAAGTGTCACAAACACACAGTTTTAATTTTAAATTCTGCAGCGTGAAAATCAACATTAACACTCTTCCTATATTTTCCAGTTATATTTTGTGGCACTAAAAAACAAGAATGTTACAGGCTAGGACTCATCCTGCTGGACTATAACAAGAAATAAAACATAAATGTAGCTTCTTGGGTAAATGAGGACACAAAGAAACATAAAAGCTCTAATTAACGATTACCACTATAATGTTTACCATGACTGAGACAAAGTGCTGCTGTGGTAGATGTTGGTATTACTGTCGTTAAGGCAAACTCAACACTTCTCGTTGCTGTTTTACAATAAAAAACCTTGCTGCAGCAAAAGATAAGAGTAACTGGAAGTAGATAAGCTTTGGGAAGTTGTGATAACTATAGTAGTGTGTGATAACTATTTTTCCACTTCTTTGGGAGTAAACAAAAGAAGAAATCTACTTTTTAAACTGTAATGAAAATAATCGGCTTGTTAGCTCAGTGTTAACCAAGGCTACAGGTTGGTCTGATCCACATGTGGATATATTTCACTGCCTTTAACTCCAAAATCAGGGTTACATGGTGAACTGTAAGGTGTCGTGACCTTAACATTTAACCAAGGATTAGCCAACGCATGAGCCACACCCACCACTGAAGCCTTCAGCTAAGCCCAGGAAGCCCCATGTGTACATGTAAACATTCTCAATAACACACATACCACATAAAACAGGCATTACAAGGCCAGACAATATGCTCAGTTTAGGGAACAGTGTCCTGTTCTGTGCCGTCCCTGCATGGCATTATAAAAAGAAGGCAGTGCTGTGTATTTACAGAATAGCTGGAAATGTAATTCATGTGTGGTGAGCCTTATCACAATGTCAAGGTACACATACCATTATCACACATACCACCCCCCCGTCCTGCTTTCTATTTCTTGCTAGCCACCCACCTCCTCCATTGTGATGATAAACTAATTTAATCTAATTAAAGTCTGTGCACATTCTCTCCTACAATCCAGAGGGATATCCCAACCTCGGTATAAACTACATGTAGGGCTGCATAATATATCTGTTTTTTTTTGTTTTTTTTTTAAATCGTCATCGAGATATCAACTTCTGCAATAAACACATCGCGAAAGGCTGTGGCATATTGGAAAGACAGGGATTTTTTTGTGTTAGTTGAAAGAAATTTTCAGTAGAAAACTGCACTTTAAAATGTAACTCACTTTTTTTAGTGCTGCCTTTTATGTTCAATTCAATGTTCAATGTCAGGGTTTCCCACAGCACTTTGCAGCTCGGGCGGCCGCCTAAGCTGGAGAACCCTACCGTCTTAACTAGGTCGTCAAAAAAAAAAAAATCCGCTGCACAAAAGGGCGTCAAGTGCATCTCGGAGAATAGCGCGGACGCGCTTCACACCGCGAGCCGAAATGAGAGAAAGAAAAAGAGACGTGGTCCGTTGCTGTCTGGAGGATAACTAGCCAGTTGATATCGCGCGTATGTGTCCGTGAGAACAGAATACTGAAAGCAGCAGAAATGCAGATCTGAGTACACTTTAATATGTGTTTATTTATCGCAAGTAATACCGTTATCGCGATATTCAACAAAGTTATCGCATATTGTCCTCATATCGTGCAGCCCTAGTACAAACCACAGTCTAAGGTTTAAACCAGTGTTTCATGAACACGGAGCGGTTTCACAAGGACAAAGAACAAAGGAAGGGATGGAAGAAAAAAAAAAAAAGAGAAAAATGACAAGAGGCAACACACACACATAAAAAAGATGAGTGAGAGCCAAGTTGTCCATTACATGCTTTGCTGCAACGCTGGAATCTGTGCACCAACTGACCTCGTCCTCTCAGCGCTCACACTCAAACAACCCGACAGCAGCTGGACCGACACTGTGCACGCTGAGTCACTGTGTGAAATCAGTGCTTAGTGTGTTAAAGTGGGGGAAATAATCAACCAGGCCCGGGCTGTACACCGTAACACATTTCACAGGCCGTGACACTGACCTCTTCATGTATGTTTGGGAAAAGCTTGTGCAAAAAAACTACAAATCTGGTTCATTTACAGCCTCTTACAGTGCGTCTGCAAATCAAAACTAATTATTCTGACTCTATACTAACATTTCTTAGGACAGTAAGAATGAATGTATGTTACAGCTGAAACAATTAATTGAGCTGATTATGGATTGGATGACTGAAAGAAAGTCATTCAATTTTGCAAATCAATTTTTATGTCACTAATTCCTCTTAAAGCTGCAGTAAGCGATGCTGCAAAGATTGTTGATATTTGAACTCAACTTCCAAACAATTACAACCCCCCCCCCTCAGATGCACGGACAGAAGGGGGAGGGGGGGTCATAGTCAGTCAGATGCAGTGGTGGAATGTAGCTAAGTACATTTACTCAAGTACTGTACTTAAATACAAATTTGAGGTACTTGTACTTTACTTGAGTCTTTTCTTTTCATGCCACTTTCTACTTCTCCGCTACATTTCAGAGAGAAATATTATAGTTTTTACTCCACTACATTCATCTGACAGCTTTAGTTACTAGTTACTTTACACATTAAGATTTTTGCAGACAAAACACACGTAGTTTATAAAATACAATGTTTTATCATAAATTAAACTACCCAACAATATAACCGGTTGCTTATCAGCTCAGCTCTGTGATACAGACAGGTTTTTAGTACCATGACAGATTCAAAGACTGGGCTGTGACGGATATCCAAATCGGAAGAGTTAAGGTGCTGACAGACCAAGCAGACGGCAAAGAACCAGCGGTGACGAAGGCTGACTGTGGTGTCGCCTCACGTCTCCTCACACTGCCTGCGTCTTGGCCAAAAGGTGGCACTTGAACGCACTGCAAAGACAGTTTTTATTCTTGTGCACTAATTTGCTTTAAGCCGACCTTACACCAAATGACTTTTCAAGCAATTCCACTGTCGCAGACTAATTTCCAATATCTGAACGAAATCATGAGTCTCGACGTTCCAAATCAAACAGGTTTAGTATTATATTGTACGTTTTAAGTCTTGGTAGTGAAGTTAAATCACGTGAACATTGTCAACAACCAATGGGTGCGCTGCCTCCAGCAACAAACAGGAAGCAGCAAACGGCTACAGCCAGTGTTGTTGATGGTTGCTATGGCGCCACGCTAAGCTAAACGCTAAAGAGGGAAAGTTGGCGATTTTCAACCCATCTGAGGCGCGTCATCCAACGGGAGATTTACAGACGCATAAATGCAAACCTCAGGGTACTGCCGCTATTTATCTGCATGTACAGCAGAACAGAAAATCTGCAAACTTTCTCTTAAGTTACCAGCTAACGCTAGTGGTAGCTAGCTAGCTTTGTTAAATCTTTCAAAATAAATCTAGTTATAGTCTTGTGACCTTGCAAGATCCCCAGTCTTTACATATTATGACAGTCTTTAGAGATGATTGTCTTTAGATTTGATTAGATTAGATTTGTCTTTTCAAAGTCTGTTCAAAGTCTTATAGTGTATGGTAGGCATTAGCTGAATAGCCAATCAGGTGGATTCCTCTCACTGACTAGGATCAACCGGGGTCGACGAGTAGTGATGGTGCGTGAAAACTAGGGCGTCTCCTTGGTGTGTCAGCAGCTCGATGTAGTCTCAGGTTTCACACACAGACGGCAGGCCAGGTGAGAGGCTGTGGAGGAGGGGTGGGACCCGGAACGTTACCGCAGGGCTTTTATGGAGCACTGATCCCTCTTTCATTCCCTTTTCATTCCCACATTCTTAACTGTGGACTGTGTGACTCAGGCCTCTGTTCTTCTGGGAGGCCTTGGTAGGTAACATTTACACAGCAACCGAAATACACCCTCCAGCAGTGTAGAAGTAGACCTCAAACTGGCACATTCAAAGCTAAACTCTGTCAATTTTTTGTTTTACTAGGTTTGTGAACCTCTTAGTATTTATGGCTGTGTTGTTGTCCGTCGGTGTGGACAAAATCAGACAGACATTCAGTCTACTTTATAGCTGTGCTAACATTGTGGCTCTGGGGACAACTACATCAGTTCTTTTGACCCAGAAACATCTTTACAAAGTGGATGACACGGCATTTAGTTCAGACATCCATGGTCACTAGGGGTAGGAATCACAGGGTACCTCAAAATACGATACGCAATAAGATACCGATAATATCACGATACAGCAATTCTACGATAATATATGTTGCTAGACAATCCTATAATGATACGTCACGGTATTGGTCTAACTATGAATACAAAATGCTGTGAAAAGTTTAAGAGCAAGCTTTCTCTCTTTACTCACCGCAAGTCCAAACTGTTCTGCAGCAAGTTTTTCAGTCTTTAAATTAAATTTACAGAACTATTATTTGGGCTTAAACATGGCTGGGACATGTTATTTTCCTCAAACTGCTGTCCGCCATCCCGTTGAAAACCTCTTCAGCTAGTTAAGATATCTTCAAGTTTCCCTCATTCACGTGTTGAGCGCCACCTCGAGGAGCCATGAAGCAGTGACGCTGGGAGCAGGTAAATCTATTCAGAGTGCCCTATTTAATTTATTAAAATATTGATACTTGGCGCCAGCGTATCGATTATTGTATTGCACGAAGGACAACGATATATTGCTTTACCAATACTTTGTCCCGCCCCTTATAGTCACCAAATGGCTTTATGATAACCCTGACTTTTCATCTAGTGCCACCAACCCGTCAAAACTCCCACGTCATCCGGATCAGTCACCTGAGGACAGATGGTATCACTATGAAAAGGTTTAAACATATCACTCTTGTGTCATTGTTCTCCTCATATCAACACAATGCCGGGGCCTGACATTACATAATAGTCATTGCAGCAGCGGCAGCTATACACAAGAGTGCTTCGAAACTGTTCGAAAACAGGAAATTACAGGCAAATGGCTTTAGGAGGAACTGGGCTGGTCTTGCAGTGAAGGGTGACCTCAAGAACACAGAGTTTTAAACTCACGGTAGCAACACACTAAGGGTGTTTCACACCATAAAAACAGCTCTGATCCAACTTTAACAATCTTTTATTTTCAAAATGACGAGAGTAGAGTAGAGCTGCAAAGATTATTTGATTAGTTGTCAACTATTAAAATTCAGCGCCAACTATTTTGATAATCGATTAATCGGTTTGACTCATTTTTTTATGAAAAAAAAGTTACAAATTATCCGATTCAGCTTCTTAAATGTGAATATATTTTCTAGTTTCTTCACCCCTCTGTGACAGTAAACTGAATATATTTGAGTTGTGGACAAAACAAGACATTTGAGAACGTCATCTTGGGCTTTGAAAACCACTGATTTTTCACCATTTTCTGACATTTAATCCACCAGAAAACCAATCGACTATTACGAAAGTAATCAACATCTTAGTCGACAATGGAAATAAGCGTTAGTTGCAGCCCTAATTTAGAGTTATAAGCCTTTTTGCTACAGTCTGTGTCTAGTTTACACCACCCTGTCATTGTGCAAGGCATAAAAGTGAGTCATCATTTTCTTAAATGTATACATTTCGCAACATTTTACAACACACTTCTGCTGGCAAGCTATCAACAACAAAAAACAGACATGAATGTGACAGTTAGGTTAGTAAAGTAACGACTATTTCTCGAGAGGTGTTTTATTATCGTGGGTGGAAGAGTGTAACAACACTCGACTCTGCATGATGGATTCCAGATAAAAACAGATCATCTTTCCGTTTACTGTGAAGAATTATCTTGCTCTGTCAAAGACAAGATAATCTTGATCTTAAAGTAATCTTGAAAAAAGTAGTGAAGTTAAGTGGTGACATGGTGTGTTGAAACGTTGGTCTACAGCTACCGTGTCGGTCTGCAGCTGACAGAACAGGCAGAAACTGACGCAGTTGACGAGTTGATCCACTTGTATTACTGTTAAACAGCATGTTAAGGTCGTATAACAGTATTTAGCTATGACAGAAGCATGGTGAATTAATGAGGTTTGGAGAAGCTGTCTTCTAAGATGTACAGTAGTCTCCAACACACAAGCACATGTGTTTGCAGGCAGGGCCCTGAGGCTCTGGAACGATCTGCTTAAGGATATCAGGTCAGCTGAGTCAGTGATCTCCTTTAAGTCCCTTCTTAAAACATACTTTTATCGGAGAGACTTTCCCAATTTTATTTGAGCTTGAACCTACCTTGAACTGTCTTGTGTTTTTCTTTGTTTTACACCAAATAGTTTGTATTTGTTGAAGAACTGGAGAGCGTTTTATGGTTCTGCGGAGGCTCCACGCAGAGCTTTCGCCGTAGCCTACGTAAGTGGCCAGATGTTTATACTTATAACATCAGCATATATTATATACCGGCACGTGTGTGTGTGTGGGGAGTGGGTGATAGAAAAACCAAAACCCACTTCAACGAGTTTCAGCGTCCAGCCTTCTTCCTGAAGTTCTTCCTGAAGAAGGCTGGACGCCGAAACACGTTGGAGTTGGTTTTGAACTTATTCTATTGAGAATATGCCAGATGAATTAAAGGCTTTTTTTATTCTTAAGACGAGTGCTTTGGGGTTTTCCTTGATGTCTATTCTTTTTTATTGTTGTCTTTATGATCTGGTCTGATTTCATTGTTTTGTGAAGCACTTTGTAACGTGAAGTTTGAAAAGTGCTCTATAAATAAAGATCATTATATAAATGACATGGTAGAAGCAAATTCAATTGAACCAGATTTAAAAAGGCAAGTGCGTCACTGCATTTTGGATTTAAAAAAACAAACCAAATGTAACCAAGAAAGAAAATAACTCCAAAAGATTTAAGCCCCCAACGTCTCCTTCTAGGCAGTGCTGCGACCGTCGACTTCAAGGCACCTAACCCTAACCTTAACCATTGCCTAATGGACTTCAAGGCAGCGCTGCGACTGTTGACTTCAAGGCACCTAACCCCGGAAGGCACTAGGATTAAGCAATGGTTAGGGTTAGGGTTAAGGTTAGAGTTTTATGTCTTGAAGTCAACGGTCACAGCGCTGCCTTGAACTCGATTAGGCAATGGTTATGGTTAGGGTTAGGTGCCTTGAAGTCCATTAGGCAACGGTTGCAGAGCTGCCTGGAAGGAGACGTTGGGGGCTTAAAACACCGATAAACAATATGTCGCCTCACTGTCAACTGTCAGTGACATAACCCAATGAAAATACCACTGTGGTATTTGAACCACTTGTCCCAACAGTAACCATCCATTCTCAGGGTAAATGCTGATCATTCTTCAGTGTCACTTACTTGGACACAAATGGTGGATGTTTTGAAATTCAGCAGTTTGTCAACATTCACTCAAAAAGTGTGTATATTTGTGGCTGGGTTGGATCAGTGGGTAGAGCAGGCGCACATATACTTAGGTTTATGCCTCGACGCAGAGGTCCAGGGTTCGAATCCAACCTGTGACTATTTCCTGCATGTCTTTCCCCTCTCTCTCTCTCCCCTTTCTCACCTAGCTGTCCTGTCAAATAAATGCGGAAAAGCCCAAAATAAAAGAAAATGTGTATATTTGTCAGAGGCGGCACATCTTTGCTGTCACGGAAACACACACACAAAGTAAATATGACCTAACCAGAGCACACAGTCACTAAAATACCAATGTGTGTCAGTCAGTCAGAAACCTGACAACCACAGGTAAACCCTGCTGTCACTAGGCAACACTCACCACTACGTGACAAATATTTTGTTTTACGGAAACATGTCATGTTAACAGTATTGTTCTGTTAACTTTAAACTAAATAAGGTAAGAGTCAGAAAAAAAACGAATAAAGTGGGCACCCAGATAGCTCAGTTGGTAGAGCGGGCGCCCATATATAGAGGTTTACTCCTCGATGCAGTGGTCGCGGGTTCAACTCCGGCCTGCGGCCATTTGCTGCATGTCATTCCCCCCCTCTCTCCCCTTTCATGTCTTCTGCTGTCCTGTCAAAATAAAGGCTGAAAATGCCCAAAAAAAATTATCTTTAAAAAAAAAAATCAAATAAAGATGCAGTGGATTCCCATTTATGTCACATTACTGAATATTATTTCAGACTAGGGCTGCACAATGTATCGTTTTCATATTGTTATTGCAATATCAACCGGCGCAATACACATATCGCGAAAGATACTCCAAGATTTTTTTGTGTTAGTTGAAAGAAAATATCAGCAGAAAACTGCGCTTTAAAATGTAACTGTCATTCTTTTTTTAGTGGTGGCTGTTATATTCAATTCAATGTTCAATAAAAGAATGTTGGAAATTATTTAATTTCATCTGTTTTAAATTCAACAGCTTGTTGTATTTTAGCAGAAAACTGAAAGCAGCACAAATGCACAACTGAGTACACTTTAATATCTGTTTATTTATCGCAAGTAATATCGTTATTGCGATATTCAACGTTATCATTTTACTCATATTGTGCAGCCCTATTTCAGACATTTACACACTTTGAAGAACCCCTTTTATGTGCACAAGACTGAAAATGAAATACTCAAACTAAAATGGTTACTGTTCCTGAACCATTTTGTTTACAGTGATGATCCCTGGCTGCTATTTTAGGCAACTAATTTGCACTTCATTATCACAAAATCACAAGACGTCTAAAAGGTACTGAACCAAATAAACAAAGGGCACGTGTTTTCTTCTCATCTTTTAACTGTGCTATTTTGTATGCACTGCTGTTACATGATAAGTAACTGTTGTCACAGTGATGGGATCTTAAAATGTTTTACACTGATAAAATCATGAGGCGTTGTGCTTTAAAACGATGTGTACTTGGCATAATGAAGTGGGGATTCACCTGGATGCCAAAGTCTATAATGTATTTCCTTCTACATCAAACTGCAAGTCTGCTCGAGTATTTTTCCACACATAAAGAAACCCAAAGGTTTGCTGGTGCAGGCTTAATCTTTCTTTGTGTACACATGTGAAAATATCAAGTCAAAGCACAGTATCTCTGAAAAACTGGCACAAAGGCGTTGCCCACAAACACACCGCAGCTCCAACATGACAGAGTGATCAGGTTTGAGGTTGAATCCTGGAAGGAAACCAACACTGTAAAAGGAGCGCTTCCAGTTATTATTATCAGTCTGCTGTAGCATGCAAATAAGAATTTGACTAAAAGTATTCTGGGAAAGATACATGTAAACACCTTGATCTTACTACCGTTTTATTTAGAATAGTCAAATTAGTCAGACTCACACCTAGGGGTGGGTCTCGAGACCCGGTTCTATTAGGACCCGGTTCCAGAATTCTCAAAACTTTTTTTCGAGCACAGTGTGTGTGTAAAGACCATAGGTAAAGACTAGCCTCCCCACCGCAAATCATTCAAAACATAGTCGGACTGGCTACCGAGACCACCGCTCTGTAGGCCGCTTTATATATATTTTTTAAACCATATTCCACCCATGCAATGAGCCCTTCACATGATGAATAAGAGTCGTGGTGTATTTTGATAATTTGGTTTAAAAATAAATAAAAGTCAAGTACCTTCAAGACCATTCATTTTCAAAAGTGCATACTTTTCTCTCAAAGCCTTAAACTTTTATAAAATGTCATGGTTATAGTGAACCCTGTCATTTAGAGAAATTACACAAAACACTAATTAGACGCCCTCTCAGAAAAAAAAGACACTGCTCTGTATTTCTTCTCACCACAGCGACGGAGGGAGGATGGAGGCCACAGAACGCAGCTCGGGACCGTCAGTGATGAGCAGTGATGTCGTCAATGAGGAGTTTTTGGGTAGTTAAGGTAGCACGGGAGGGAGGTGTCCAGGGCTGGGCAATATATCAATATTATATTGTTATCGATATATAAGGCTAGATATCGTCTTAGATTTTGGATATCGTAATATGACACAAGCGTTGTCTTTTCCTGGTTTTAAAGGCTGCATTACAGAGAAGTGATGTCATTTTCTGAACAGAGATATTCAGCAGGGGGTCTGACCGGGACCCTTATGGGGGTCCTTAGGGGCATCTGACCGGAACCTTTAGGGGGGTCCTTAGGGGCATCTGACCGGAACCTTTAGGGGGGTCATTAGGGGCATCTGACCAGGACCTTTAGGGGGGTCCTTAGGGGCATCTGACCGGGACCCTTATGGGGGTCCTTAGGGGGGGTCCAACCGGGACCCTTAGGGGGGTCCTCAGAGTTACTGCAGGGGGGCCAACAAATTACTAATTTTTTAGAAGTTTTTTCAAAATTGAAAATGTCTTCACATGAATCCAACATAGCAAATATAAAGCAGCCTATTTGTTAAGGTAGTCACTAAGGCAGCCATCCACAGATAGTTAATCCCAAGGATTTACTGTGCCACATGTTTGTTTAACATTACAACATGATTTATACAATCATGCCAACAATTATTATTTTAATAGCTTAGTACTTTATGCACTAAACATGTATGTATAAAGCCTTTGGGCCGCCCTACATGTTATCGTAGGCACAGGCACCAATTTTCAACCCTACAATAACGTCGCAATATCAACATCGACGTATTTGGTGAAGAATATGGTGATATCTGATTTGGTGTCTGAGACAGACTCTACTTATCAGGCAGGCTGACACGTGTGCTGGAGTAAATCCTGTTGGTTTACCATTCAACTCTGCCTCTAAAGCACTCATTACTACCTCACATTGTTTAGCCCTGTCTAAACAAGGACTCCGACAGAATCACTGCTGTGGGCAGGACAGAGGAGGGAAACACAAACACACTCAAATTTCTTTCTAAAAAGGTCAAACTTTTCATGTTGAATTTCATCAGCTATAAAAAGCAGTTCAAAATGGGACCAGAGCTATTTTTTCTGCTGATATTTATTGTGCTACTGGAGTATTTCAATGTATTATTATTTACTGAAAGTATTTTATTTGTAGTGTACTTTTTTTTACATGTTCTCAAGCTGCGTTTTGTTGACCTACTGTGAAGACAATTGTCCACTCTGGTATTCTAAGTAACGAACAAGGTGTTTTGCTTGAATCATGTTTGAATCTAAGGTCAGCTCACAGCCAAATGTAATCCTTTTTTATTGAATTGATCTTGAGAGATTAATCAAACATCTTTAATTAAAACGAATGAGATTGTTCCATAAATGTATAAATGTGTGAATGGCATACAGTTTGTTGCCATTTGGGTCTGATCTTCAAAGTTATGGTAATCCTTCCAGTCAGTTTTGACACCATGTTAATGTATGCATTAGTTAATTGCTGCGATTCTATAAAAAAAAGGAGGTGACATTACTGGAACCAGTAGGTCCAGTTAGGCAGCAACGCAAGACAGACAAGGTCAAACAATCACACACAGGCTGTAAACACATTTACATTTAACATCATAAGCACCTGGAAGTGACAATGAGCACATCCTAAATATCTGTTACAATCCTCCGCAGCACAGAATGCTACTGTAGGAAAGTTGAACCAGCCAAGTACAAAATACAGACAGACGCAGCAATAATTATGAGTTTAGGGCTGCAACTAACAATTATTTTCATTGTCGATTAATCTGTCAATTATTTTCTCAATTAATCCATTAGTTGTTTGGTTCATAAAATGCCAGAAAATGCTAAAAATAAATGTCGATCAGTGTTTCCCAAAGCCCAAGATGACATCCTCAAATGTCTTGTTTTGTCCAAAACTCAAAGATATTCAGTTTACTGTCACAGAGGAGAGAAGAAACTAGAACATATTCACATTTAACGAGCTGGAATCAGAGAATTTTTTACTTTTCATAAAAAATGATTCAAATAGATTTATCGATAACTGAAATAGTTGATTAATTTAATAGTTGACAACTAATCGATTAATAGATTGATCTTTGCAGCTTTACAGCAGTTGCCTTGTATTTGTCTGGTAAAACTAGGAGTTTGTTTGCAACCTGTCTGATCAATCTACAAAAATAAGAATTAATTTGCGCAAAAAATACCAAGGTAGAGCTAAACGGACAAAGAAAAAAATATTGCTGCAGGTTTTCAATATTTGCTTAAGGAGTTGACAGATATCTGATAATATCTATCTATCTATCTATCTATCTATCGAGAGGTTAAATATCAACCTGAAATCTATCTCCACTGTTATCATAGACACTCTCTCCTCTCTTCCCCTAAAGATAAATCAAACGCTCAAGTTCACTTTTACTCTGCTGTCAGATCTGGGAGGAATCTGGTTCACCTGTGGAATCAGAACCTTCCAGCTATAGTCCAGCTATACTCCAAAAATAACTACGTCAGCCACTGAAAACATCTGCTGAGCGAGTGATTTACAACCAGCTTTACTTCACCGCACGCACGCAGGCAGGGTGACAGGAAATGAGGAAGAGACAAGCGTAGATGACAAGTTAACAGAGGTGCAGAAGCAGTCACGTAATCCTGACTTCAAATGTTATTGCATGTGTCATTTATCGTCAGTGAATCCACGGTGAAGCTACCTGAAACGGTTTGCTGTGCACTGAGGTGGAGGAGTGAATGTGTAGTTTGCACCCTGCACAGATCAATAAACACAAGTACCACACTGAAAACATGTCCGACTGCATAAACAGGTGCCTGACCATGCAAGGCTTTATATACAGAACAAGAACTTTAGAAAAAAAGAAAAAGGTCAGTTTGTTGAAGGAAATGCAGAGAATCAACATCAAGGCCATCACCTAATCTTAAAGGTCCTTTGGCATGAAAATTTGACTTTGTGAGTTTTTTTTAACATTAATATGCGTTCCCCCAGCCTGCCTATGGTCCCCCAGTGGCTAGAAATGGTGATAGATGTAAACCGAGCCCTGGGTATCCTGCTCTGCCTTTGAGAAAATGAAAGCTCAGATGGGCCGATCTGGAATCTTCCCTTTCTGACTTCATAAGGGGAAAGGTTACCTCCCCTTTCTCTGCTTTGCCCGCCCAGAGAATTTGGGTGGTGATGGCACAGTGGATATGACGCATGCCTTTGGAGTGGGATATCTGGGTTCAATTCCCACTGCGATACATCAACCAATGTGTCCCTGAGCAAGACACTTAACCCATAGTTGCTCCAGTGGCGTGCCTCTGACATATATAGCAATTGTAAGTCGCTTTGGATAAAAGCGTCAGCTAAATGACATGCAATGCAATGCAGGCCCGCCCATGAGAAAGAGAGAGACATCATGGCTTGCAAACGAGCGAAGCATAGCAGTTGTTCAAGGCCATACCCCCACCCTCCACCTTGCCCCCCCCCAGCCCCTCTCTCCTCCTCAATAGCATTTAAAGCTACAGACACAGAAATGGCACGTCCTAAGGAATGCTCATTGTGGGGCTGGCTCTAGTGGCTGTAATTCTGCACCAAGGCTGAATTTCAGGAAAGAGACTTCAGATACAGTATTAGGGGACCACTAAGGTCTATATAAAAGAGACTTCAGATACAGTATTAGGGGACCACTAAGGTCTATATAAAAGAGACTTCAGATACAGTATTAGGGGACCACTAAGGTCTATATAAAAGAGACTTCAGATACAGTATTAGGGGACCACTAAGGTCTATATAAAAGAGACTTCAGATACAGTATTAGGGGACCACTAAGGTCTATATAAAAGAGACTTCAGATACAGTATTAGGGGACTACTAAGGTCTATATAAAAGCATCCAAAAAGCAGTAGTCGGTTGATCATTTCTGATAATCGATGAGTCATTTATCAAGTGTACAGAGCTCAGTCCCTGCCGCAGCGGCCGTGGGTTCAATTCCGACCTGCAGCCCTTTACTGAATGTCATTCCCCCTCTTGTCTTCCCTTTCATATCTTCACCTGGCCTATGAAATAAAGGCCTAAAATACCCACAAAATTATCTTAAAATAAAAAAAGCCCAAAATGTAGGGATCAACCGGTACTGGTTTTTCAGGGCCAGTACCGATAGCGATTATTAGTAGTTAATGAAACGGATAACCGATATTTGGAACTGATATGCATTTACAGTGAAAATCTTAGTAAAAATGTAATTTATTTTTTAAGATTTTGGAATGTTACAAACTCCAACACAAACCTTTGTTTAAATGCAATTATTTAATAAAGTAGAAACTTTCAACATAATACCCAGTAACAGAGAGTGTTGTGGGCGGGACATTGAGTCAGACTCAGTGGTGAGTGAAACCGAAGCAGAGAATCAGACACAGAGCTGTAGAAGAGCCAAAGTAGAACACTTTTTAATTGATTAACTTTATCGGTTATCGGCAAATAAAACGCTGACACAGATAATCTGCAAACTGCCAAAAATCGGACAGATAATCAGCCAGGGCCAATAATCGGTCTATCCCTACCAAAATGTTCTGATTCCAGCTTTATCCAAGGGACAATCTGCAGCTTTTTTTGTTTTTCATATTTTTGTAAATAGAGTATCGTTGTGTTTTGGACTGTTGGTCAAACAACAACCAGGAATTTGAAGACATTATAGATTAAACTAATTATCCCACAATCCAAAAAAATAATGAACAGATTAATCGATAAGGAAAGTAGTCATAGTTGAAGCTACTCTAGAGCTGCAAAGATTATTCAATTCTTTGTCAACTATTAAATTAATCGGCAACTATTTCGATAATCTTTTGGGAAACACGGATGGACATTTTTCCCCATTTAATAGACCAAACAATCGATTAATCGAGAAAATAAATCGACAGCTAAAACGACTATGAAAATAATCGTTAGTTCGGTCAGACGACTCACGTTTGAAATGTTTATTATAACAAACAGAACATTATGTTTGTTTCTGACCTCATCACTCCCCGCAGTATGGCTTTACATGAGATATTGGGGAGTGATGCTAAAGTAGCTTCCCCCTGGCCGGAGCCTGCAGGTGGATGCTGGGGTAGGCAGGCAGCATTAAAAAGGCAGAGATGGGGAAATTGAACAGGTCAAATAGACCGCCAAATTGAGGGGGGTGCGTTTGGTAAATAATAAGGGGGCAGTGAGGCATGTCATGTGTGTGTACGCAGTGCAGCTGGAGTTGGCTGCCTGAACTAGCTCGCAGGTATCGCCCCATTTGCGGCCCTAGTTGTAGCCATGGAGAAAATCTTAGTACACAACATCTAGTATTTGAGAAGCCAAAAGAGATTAAATAGTCATGGGAATTCAAATATGGCAGGTGGCATCAGCCTCAGGCTGCTCCTCTGCATTTGATGGGAACATGAAAATAAGAGTGATAACGCATAGTTTGCATCCCTCTGCTGAGAGAGCATAAGTTCAGGCTGTACCCAAATCCAGACAGGCCTTCTCCGCTCAAACACACACCTGACCGTAGTAGTGTTAGAACAGTGACTGAGCCACATTACGTTTCTGCAGCCAGGCGCACAGGTGGCTCACACACCCTGCTGTGCACCTGTCAGACGCATTCCCATCATACCACTTAGCATCGACACGCACTCCCAGCATTCCTCCCCGCATCGCTCCGCCGCAGGCTTAGGTGTTTCCCAAACTGCTTGATGGAAACAACGGACAGCTCAAGGACAATCATCGGCCAATCAGAAGGCTCACAGTGTAGAGGTGCAGCAGCGACACATTCAAATAGTTAACATGATTGCCACGTGCATCTCTCATGTTGTTCAGACATTCTTAGTACTCATATGGATTACTTTCCAGTTGTATGGTCAAGTGCGTCTAGTCTCGCATTGCCAGACCTTCCTCCACTGCACTGTGGAGGAGGGTCTGGTTAATCCACACAGCATTCCGGGATGAGAGAAAAACGTGCTCTGGTTTATTGGCATTTCTTTAAACCAATCACAATCGTCTTGGGCGGCACTAGGCGCCAGACGGAGCCACGGTGCCTCTGCTAAATAGCCTCGGGAAGGAACTTGTTTTGGTGGAACGTGTACGTTCAAAAGTAGTTTTAGTCGTGCAACAGAAAATTCAGACTGTACAGATAGTCTAGCTAGCTGTCTGGATTTACCCTGCAGAGATCGGAGGAGCAGTTAACCATAGTCCTCAGAAATCCACCGGAGTTTAGAACGCCAACACAAAGAAAGAGGAAGGAAACGGACATCCGGCGGAATTTCCGACAGCACCTAAACAATCCCGGAAGTGAAAGGTCGTGGATATAGACTAAGTGGTCAAATAAAGACTTAAAAACTAAACTTAGTCCAGAATAAAGACTGTCTCTGAACTTTATCAGAAGTAGAGCTGCAAAGATTAATCGACTAGCTGTCAACGATGAAATTAATCGGCAACTATTTTGATACTCGATTAATCGGTTTGAGTCTCTTTTAAAAAAAAAAAAACTTCTCTGATGTCAGCTTGTTAAATGTGAATATTTTCTAGTTTCTTCTCTCCTTTGTGACAGTAAACTGAATATCTTTGAGTTGTGGACAAAACAAGACGTTTGAGGACGTCATCTTGGGCTTTGGGAAACACTGATCGACAATCACCATTTTCTGACATTTTATAGACCGAACCACAATCGACAATGAAAGTAATCTTTAGTTGCAGCCCTAGATTTTTAACAACATATTTGTTTTACATTATGTTGACCCCAGGAAGAGTAGTTGCTACCTAAGTGGTTGCTAATGGGGATCCAAATAAAGTAATTCATTAAAAATTGTGATAAAAGACCACATTTGGTCAACGCACACACCGAAAACTGCACACCCTTCCACCCAGACATGCAAATGTCTCGGTGGGGGGGAAACCCTGTCACAACGTTGTCCGCCGCCGATGAGGTGGCGGGTTTAGGAAGAAACAGCCGAGTCATGAACAGTAAGAACCTAGTAGGAAGAGTTTGCTTTCCATTTACTCTACTCTATACTCTAAACCACCTCCTGTAAACCAACTGTATACTACTGTCTACCCTGCACTATATTTCTGTGTCCTGTCTATGCACCACCTGTCTATACTTGTATATCACATTGCACTTTTCTGCTTTTTTGCACTTCTGGTTGGACGCAAACTGCATTTTGTACTTGAACTGTGCACAATGACAATAAAGTTGATTCTAATCTAATCTAAATCACAAACCGTGACCAGGCTGCAGCCACAAGACATATGACACATGTAAAAAAGTATGCTTATTCTGCTCTTATTTTGGTGAGAACTTACTTGCTGATATGGACACACACAGTATGAACAACAAGTTCAGGGACTCTGTAAAAAAAACAACTGTAAGAAACTGTAATATTGCGGCAGCTGGGGCGCCAAAAAAATATTGAAAAATAACTTTGTAAGAATACAGTAATTTTCCATGATTAAAATAGTTTGTGGCTTTAATTTTACATTAAATCTTGTATATTCATTAAGATAAATTTGCAAATGTATTTTCATGTGAAAACAAATACATTTTTTTTTTTAAATGGTTATTCACCGTTTTTCATCTTCTTTTGCCATAGACATGTAAATGCAGTCTTATTTCTGTATTTTTTGTGATATTTTCATGTTTATAAAAATAAACAGGAATAACAATGTAAAGTAAAAACCGAATAATTTTATAAAATTACAGATTCTTTACAGTGTTAGGGGAGTAAAGAAGAGCACAAACTGAGGTAGTGTCAGGTGGAGGAAAAACCGACAAAGCAGAAATCATTCCAGGAATTTCCTGAAGATCGCAGCTGGCCCGAGAGCAGGTGAGAGATGTAGGAGAGCCAACAACCGTACAACCACTCAGCGTCTTCTTGTCTTTTTTTTTTATTTTTTTTTTTTATAAAGAGCGTACACCATTGCAGCAGCATGGACTCCGGCACTCACACCGGAACCTGTTGCTATGACAACTGTGGGTTTCTGTGGCAACAGTGGGAAATACTAAAATCAACAGGGACTGAGTCACTTCCTGTCTCGCACAATCCTTCCTCTTTTGAACCTGCGAGCCCGCAGCGGGGTCGACTCCAGAGTCACAGAAAGCAATCATACTGTTAACACGCTCAGGCAACCACACAGATACACGTGTGCACATGTGTGTGCATTTGTATGTGCATTTGTGTGTGCGTGTGTGTGTGTGTGTGTGTGTGTGTGTGTGTGTGTGTGTGCGTGCACTGAGTAACAGACCTCAACCACTACTTCATAAATTCCAAGTATGAAATGATTGCCGATGAAAAGTTACAGTGTGCTAAATATAAATATATGTTCTATAATCATTTTCTTCACTTCTATTTCTGCTGTTACACACATCACCAATGTCTTCACACATCATGAGAATATTTTCATGTTGATATTATATTGTCTCTTGTCAAGGAAATATTATCTCAAAGAAACCTTTCAGGAAACCATTCATTTTGTAGCTTCTGCAGTATGTACTGCGTTACTTCACATTTGTCTACAAAATCCTTGATTTCACTTACAAAAGAAGCCAAAGTTCTCACATGTCAAATGTTGTCTAAACACAAGCAGCTATGAGAGGACTTGGACAAAATATAGAGATTTTTTTTTAATATCAGATCAGAATAAGTAACCAAGATAAACTAACCAGAAATTCAATGTCAACTTTCTTTACCTGACTCCTTAATCTATGTCTTACACTTTGTTGCCTAGTACCAAAACAGCAGTGAGGTTTGACAGCCAGCTTGATCCCAGAAGAGCAGCTAAAGCCTGAGTGGGGGTTAAAGGTGCCCTGCCACACAAAGCCGTTTTTACTTGCATTTTTTGAAATATGTTAGGTTCATATGTGTTTGTGTTATGTGGTGAATGTGAAAATGAACTGCTACCTCCTCTGTCAGCTCTAGCCACTGGAAAGAAATAAGCGGAGAAATCAGGCCAATTACAGAAGCTGGTCAGTCAGACATCATGTTGCCTGAGCTCATTACTATTCATGAGCTCGCCCAGTTGCGCTGGGTAAAGGATACTGATAGCCAGGCTCTCATTGGCTAGCTGTTAGCCAATCAGAGTACAAGCAGCTTAGCTCGTTGAATATTAATGAGAACTGGCACAAATCGAGCCGAATCTTCCTGCAGGCTTTCTATACCACGCTAGAATGGCTGGAAACAAGGTAACCAAGGCCTTTTTTCCACAAAAAAATGTTACAGAGTCCATGGTAGAACTTCAGACATTACCACAAAGTAATGAAATACGTGTGGCAGGGCACCTTTAAATAATCAAACTAAGTGTAAACTGCTAAATAAACGATAACAATACCTCTGGCCATGCAGAGTGTGCTGCTTTTTGGAAGGTAGCATGAGGCTAGAAGTTGCTGTGGCACTAAGAAGTTGACTCAGCAGCCTGCTGTGACTGGATGAATGTTGATAGAAGAAACACGGAATTGACAAAGAATGTGTGTTTTGGTCTCATCACGGCCAACACTCAATTTCTTTAATAAGGTCAGTATCAGTGCCAATACCAATGCGGTGCGCCGGATCGGTGCATCCGTTTCTAAAATTGGCAAAACATGTTATTATGATATCCATAAGGGAGCCAGTTTTTAATAGATTTCAGTTACCATCCATTCATTCACCAAACTGCATGACAACTGGAGTTGAAGCAATCAGTCGATAAGTCGACGGAGTCATTTTTCAAACAAAAATGCCAAAAACTCATAGTGCCTGCATCTTCATTCTTGATGATTTCCTTTCTTTCTTTGTCTTTTTTTGATAGTAAAACTGCTTATTTATGGGTTTTGGACTTTTGGTCGGACAAAAGAAGCAATTTGCAGACTTCTCTTTGGCTTCTAGGAATCTATGATTGCTGTGTTTCACTATCTTTTTGTCCATTTTGTGGACATTTAATGGAGAAAATTATCTGCAGATAGACACATAACCGTTAAAGCGTGATTTATGCTTTTGCTTTAAATCTATGCTGGAGGCACGGAACCCTACGCCGTAGCCTGACGTGCACCTCTCGGAAAATGTAACTACACGTCGCGGCTACGCACGTCTCTCAGTCGTGGCTTGGTAGCATTGCATTTCCCCCCCGACTCCTTTCCTGGTTCTCCTTCTCCATAAACAAAGTGATATCAAGGAGAGGGTTAACGTTTCCTGCTCCTGATGTCCCACCATGGTCAGAAAGCTCAGTGGAGACACTTTGTTTCTCTCACTATGACTCTAGAGTCCCTACTCGCTCCAAAGCTAATCGCCGTCACTCTCTCACTCGCGCTACCACACACACACACACACACACACACACACACTGCTATTCTCTTAAAGAGATCAACGCACACAGCAACGCACAAGTATAAACTTCAGGCCACTTACGTAGGCTACGGCAAAAGCTCTCCGCAGAACCATAAATCAGCCTTAAGATGCAGCCTCAGTGACAGATCCATATTACTTTCTATACTATGTAAATCTTTGGAACTGAATAAAAGCTGAGCCCCGGTGTGAGAGACAATCTGTTTAAGCGGCCTGCAGAAGTTCAGGTAAACTATCCTCCAGCTCTTACCTTTTGGCTTCCTCCAGGTGACACAGGTACTCATAGGCCATGTTTTGCTGCCGCTGCTCATCCATCTCCTCGGCCGTGAGCCGCTCCACGCCATCCAGGACGGCTGCAGCAGCCCAAAACACAAAGTGAGATTTTCAAACAGCAGCAAAAACCAAAACGAATGTCGTTCCTCAAAGCAATGTCACAAGAAAATTCTGGATCTCTTGCTGAATTTACACCAAAAGAGCAAAAAGGAAATGGATCAATGTATTGCTCTTTACATTTTGGTTGATTTATTAACAAACTAGGGCTGTGCAATTAACAGCGATTACGATTTCGGCTCCTAACGATCACAAGAACAGTGTAATCGAGAAAAGCGATTTTGCAAGTCACTCATTATTTTGAATGAATGAATGCTTTATTTCGAACATTTTAAAATAATGATAAAAAAAATTAAAATAAAAAAAACTAAACATTAATTTAACATTTACGAAAAGGAATAGGAAGACGCAAAATCAAGACATTAGGGCTGTCCTCGACTAAAGAAATTCTTAGTCGACTAACACTTATATGATTTTGTCGATTAATCGATTAGTTGATGTAATCGACAGAGCTGTGCTCTTTGAGAGGTGGTTAAGACTAGAAAAGCACAATATAAATGTAGTTAATTAACCATCTGTAAAGCTGAGTTTCTCCACAATTAATCCTGCAAAAGCACCACTTTAAATCTTGTGTTTACCAGAAATGTGCTCATAAGTTTCTTGGAAATGAGTAATTAAGCATGAATAACCATAAAAAATGACTCATCAACTAAAGAAATCTTAGTCGACTAAGACCAAAACGACCGATTAGTCGACTAATCGACTAAGAGGTGGCAGCCCTACAAGACATTTTTCCTATGTTTATATTGACCAATCTGTAAGTAAACAGATCAATGAATCTGATAGTCAAAATCCTTCCTCCTCACAGTATTTAGTGAAAACCATATTTTTGTACTGTTTTTTAAAACGGGGTCATACTTGGACGTTGCTTTAACGATGGACTCAATCCGTTCCACAATTTCACTCCACATATAGAAATACAAAATGTCTTTTAATGTTGTACGAACACAAAGACGTTTCAAAAAGAACTCTCCCCTTAGAGTATATCCCCCATCTCTTTTAAAAAAATATATGTTTTGAATATTGCCAGGGAGTATGTTGTTTATTGCTTTATACATTATTTGGGCCGTTTGGAAATGAACCAGATCATTGAATTTCAGTATATTTTGTCTTGTGTTCTGAATGAAAAATGAAAAAGAAAAGCTCAAATGGGAAAAGTATGAAGGGAAATCTCACAGTTGAAGGTGTTTCCACTAGGGCTGCACGATATGAGGAAAATATGTAATTGCGATTATATTTTGACTGATATTGCGATTGCAATGTGATTCATGATACTGAAGGGAATGATCATATTTGTATCATTATTCTCATTTTCATTGACTAATATAATAAAAAAAAAAAAAAAATTAAAATGATTATAGTGTGATTTTTGCAAGGATCTGTACCAACAAAGATGTTTTTCTTTAGTCTGTAGGATAGGATTTGTAGGCCGGGACGTCTCTGCAGCACCACAATACTTCATTCACAATGGTTTCAGACATATTTTGCCTTTAACAAATACTGAGCCCCTCTGCGATTTGGATATTGCACTAGTCCATATTGCAATTTCGATAAAATTGCGATTAATTGTGCAGCCCTAGTTTCCACTGTTGATTTGTTTAACTGTCTCACTGTTTTTTAAGTTCAATAATTGCAACATCTTCCCAAAAGTCAACGAGTAAAACGAGTGGTAAATAATCGATGATTTCTATATTGACCAAAATAATCGTGATTACGATTTTTTGCCATAATCGTGCAACCCTGTAACAAATAGGTGTTTAAGAACGTGTTTCCTGGTTGAGTAATGAAGGACAAAGTTTCCATCCAGCTTCCTAGGCCTCTCCAAAGCTCCATACACTGGAGGTGTTTTACATTCATTAGTCATCTGTGTAGTCAGTAAACACATGAGCTTAATGTGGCCCAGGGCTGTGCGACTGTATGACGAGGGCATGCCTTTGTCTTTAAATTGCAGCTTATTCATATACTGAAAACAAAAAACAATGCAGGGGAGGTTATGGGGGCGATTCCCGTGAGAACACACAGAGTGGAGCCGTGACTCCTGCCTGCAGAGAAATGTTCCCCATACAAGTTTTCACCTAAATTATAGAGAGGGGGGATGGGGCACGGGAGGGCGCGCGATACAAAGAGGCCCCATTTTAGCCTCCTGTCAAAATCTGAGGTGGGAGAGTTCAGCCTGGGCATCCCAGGCAACATCAACAGGTAAATCCTGATTTCAACAAAAACTCAAGAGGACTCCATGCCATGAAAACTGGAGCACCAGTTTCTGAGTTAGTTTCACCACTGATATGTATTCCAAAAAAAAAAAAAAAAAAAAAAATGAAATATTGGGATATGCCAGCTAAGCAAACTACTTCTTGTTTTCCATATTTGATAGATAAAGGAGTGTAAAGTTTCACTGCGCAATACAAATGAAAGATGGAGGACTGATAAGCACATTCTCTTCAAACTTTGCCCCCCCAAATGGTTTAGAAATTAATTTCATGGGCGGTGGTTATATTGTGCAAGTCCCTGTCTTTACACAAAAGACAAAAAACTTCTACATTTAGGAATATTCTGTCCAGTTTTCTACATTTGGCACAAGTACATGTATAGGTAATAACTTGGGAGCGTAAAAACTAACGTGTATGTGGAAAAAGTTGGGTAAACTCTGAAAGCAGGCCTCCCTCCCTCTCCACTCTGCGATGCGTTATTATAAAAACGCGGAAGTCATAATTAGGCTGTATCCATGCTGTCAGAAATAAAAACCCAATCCGACTGTGAGCGCGTTGTACAAATCCAACTTTTCTGAAGCTTTGGGGGGCGTTTGCATGAAGCAGAGCGGTGATCCGAGCTGCTTCTCCCCCCCTTGTAGAGGGAATGCAAGCCGCCTGCTTGGCATCCTATAAGGTGGGCAGAAAAAAAGAGTGTGAACTTACAGCCATATCTCGGCCGGAGCCCGTCTGTCTCGTCAGAAGTTGACATCTTCCTCTCTTGAGAAACGCGACTCTCTGCGCCCCGGTACAAAGTTTACGCACAGTTTTGGACAGTTGTGGTTCCCAAACTCTCCGGAGCCAAAAAAAAAACACTCAACACGGATAGAAAACCTGGGAAGGACCTTTCGGCCCTCTTGTTCCTCCTCTGCACACTTTGACTGGAGACTTTTTTTTTTTCTTCTTCTTCTTCAAACCTCACTGATGTCACTGGGTGTGTTCTTCCTAATCCTGAAGTATGCGTTTCAGGAAACAGAGTTCAGCAGCCTGCAGGCGGGCAAGCTGCTGACGCAGCGCACTCTGCTGTCCGCTGCAGGCAGGACACCGAGCACAAAAACTCCTCATGATCAGGAAACTGACTTCTAATGTGAAAAATCCAGTGACGGAGAAGTATTCAGATCCTTTACTTAAGTAAAAGTACTAATACCACACTGTAAAAAATACTCTATTACAAGTGAAAGTCCTGCGTTGAAAATGTTACTTACGTGAAAGTATGTAGGGGAGACCGGGGATAGTTGTAAACTTTTTTGACATTTCTGTCTTCTGTACTTGGAGCTTTTAAACCAGTGGGTTCAAAATGTGATACAAACTAATTACATGTGTCTGCTAATAAATTGTGTAATTATCTATGCAACCCAAACAGAAAATGCATGGTTTACTCTCAAACACAAGGAGTAAAATGTTAAAATTACCCCATATCCGGGTTAGTTGTACCATGCCCTGGGGTGAAATGTAACATCATGAAATTAAGATTATGACAAAAACTTATTATTGCATGTTTTATTCAACACTTAAATTACTTTTTAACATAATATTTGTGTGTGTATGTGTTGAGAGGCACTCCTCGGTCCGTCTTTCTTTTCCAAAACTGACATTTAAAGAAAAAACATAAATACAACCAAAAGATTATAAGGCAAGACAAGGCAGCTTTATTTGTATAGCACATTTCAGTAACAGGGCAATTCAAAGTGCTTTACATAAAACATTAAACAGCAGTTAAAAACGATTAAAAGATTAAAAACAGATAAAATACGAGAATAAAATGTACAGTGCAGTATAAGAAATTAACAATTATTTAAAGAAAGGCAACATAAAAAAGAAAGGTCTTCAGCCTTTATTTAAAAAAAATGAGAGTTGCAGCAGACCTGCAGTTTTCTGGGAGTTTGTTCCAGATGTGTGGAGCATAAAAACTGAACGCTGCTCCCCCCTGTTTAGTTCTCACTCTGGGGACAACAAGCAGACCTGTCCCAGACGACCTGAGAGGTCTGGGTGGTTCATAGTGTAGTAGCAGATCAAAAATGTATTTTCGCCCAAAACTGTTTAGTGATTTATAAACCAGCACAAGTATTTTGAAATCAATTCTTTGAGGCACTGGAAGACAGTGTAAAGACTTCAGAACTGGAGTGATGTGATCCACTTTCTTGGTCTTAGTGAGGACTCAAGCAGCAGCGTTCTGAATCAGCTGCAGCTGTCTGATTGATTTTTTAGGGAGACCTGTAAAGACTCCGTTACAGTAGTCAAGTCTACTGAAGATAAAAGCATGGACAAGTTTTTCCAAATCCTGCTGAGACATAAGTCCTTTAACCCTTGATATATTCTTAAGGTGATAATAGGCTGACTTTGTTATTGTCTTAATGTGGCTGTTAAAATTCAGGTCTGAGTCCATGACTACACCAAGATTTCTGGTTTTGTCTGTTGTTTTTAACATTGTCGTTTGAAACTGAGCGCTGACTTTTAATCGTTAATCTTTTGCTCCAAAAACAACCACCTCAGTTTTTTCTGCATGTAGATGTTAAACAGAAGAGGCCCCAGAACGGAGCCTTAGGGAACTCCGCACATCATACTGTATTTGTATGCTTAGATGCATAATTCCCTATAGACACAAAGTAGTCCCTATTCTTTAAGTAGGATTAAAACGAGTTTAGTACTGAGCCAGAAAGTCCAACCCAGTTTTCCAAATGGTCTAGTAATATGTCATGGTCGACCGTATCAAATGCAGCACTGAGATCAAGTAATACTAAGACTGAAGATTTGCCACTATCTGTGTTTAAGTGGATGTCATTAAAGACTTTAACAAGAGCTGTCTCAGTGCTGTGGTGTGGTCGAAAACCCAACTGGAAGGCATCAAAACTGTTGTTTATTGACAAGAAAAGGTTGAGTTGTTGAAAAAAACGCTTTTTCAATGATTTTACTTAAAAATGGAAGGTTTGATATCGGCACTATAGTTGCTCATTAGTGTCTAGATTGTTCTTTTTTAAGTGTGGCTTAATGACTGCAGTTTTCAGGGCCTGTGGGAAGATACCTGAGAGAAGAGACGTGTTTACAATCTGTAGAAGATCTGAAGCCAAACAATTTGAAACATTTTTGAAAACGCCCGCTGGTAGAATATCAAGACAACAGGAGGAGGTTTTCAGATGTTGTATAATGTCCTCCAGGTCTTTATCGTTGATCGTATGAAATTGCGTCATATTGGAATTTGTTACTGTACTTGATATGGAGGCACTGACTGTCTAATTTTATGAATTTTGTCTCTGAAGAATTCATTGCAGGCCTTGGTGGATAAAAGTTCAGATGCTACTGGTACTGGAGGGTTTGTTAACCTATCAACAGTAGCAAACAAAGCACGTGAATTATTATTGTTTCTGGCGATAATGTCAGAAAAGAATTATAAATGCGAAGTCTCTCTTTATAGTTATTATAATGGACCTGGAGATTAGTTTTTCGCCACCTTCGTTCAGCTTTTCGACACTCTCTTCTTTCTGTTCTCACCAGTATAACATTTCTCCATGGAGATCTTTTCTTACCAGAGACAGCTTTGACCTCAGTGGGAGCAATGACATCAATAACATTTGTAATTTTACAGTTGAA
Source organism: Sander lucioperca (assembly GCF_008315115.2). Classification (NCBI taxonomy): domain Eukaryota; kingdom Metazoa; phylum Chordata; class Actinopteri; order Perciformes; family Percidae; genus Sander; species Sander lucioperca. Next base: position 36,372,936 of record NC_050175.1, read on the forward strand.
ATTATCTACAAGCTCAGTGACTAAGACCCCAGAGAGGGTGGGTGTGGAGGAGAAAAGCTGAATGAATGTTTCACTGGTGTTTTCAGTGATATAACGTTTTATGATTACCTTTGTTTGGACACTTTTGTGCACAGAGATAGTGCCGTTAAAGAAAACACAGGAATGATCAGAGAGAGCAACGTCAGTCACCACAACCTTGGAAATGTTCAGACCTTTAGAGATAATCAGGTCCAGAGTGTGCCCCTTATTGTGTGTGGGCTCCGTCACATGCTGAGTCAGTCCATAGTTCTCAAAAACACAACATAGTTATTTGGTCTCTCTGTCCTGGGGGTTGTCAACATGAGTGTTAAAATCACCAGCAATAATTACACAGTCAAAGTTAATACAGATTATAGACAGCAGTTTAGTAAAGTCATCAAAGAATGTTGAACAGTATTTAGGTGGCCTGTAGATATTTAGAAATACAGCTCGAGGGGAGGACCTTAGCTGAAAGCCACATATTCAAAAGAAGCAAAGTTTCCATAAGAAATTTGCATACATTGGAATGAGTCATTAAACAAAATTGCGACTCCACCTCCTTTCTTATTCACTCTATTCTCACTCATAAAACTGAAGTTAGGAGGAGCTGACTCGATAAGAACAGCAGCACTGTTATTATGGTCTAGGTTTCAGTTAAAAACATAAAATCAAGATTGTGTTTAATAATAAAATCATTGATTAAAAATGATTTTCCATCCAAAGACCTGACTTTAGTAAGGCTAGTGTTAGCGTGTTAAAAGAATTATCTGCCTCATTTTTTGGGACAGGCTGCGGCTGACGAGGAATGGATGCTAAATTTGCTAGATTTGCAGTTAAGTGCTTCTTATTTAGCGGAATCACCATTCTTTTTCTATTACGTATGACAACAATTATTTTAATTATATATTATTACATTTTTAAAATACACAGCATGTTTTTGAATGATTTTTGCACATACGGCAGAACAGAAAAACGTCAACTTTCCATGAAGTTACCAGCTAACATTAGCTAGCTAGCTTGGTTGGTTGCTTGAGACCATAAACTCATATGAAAATGTTTACTGAGGTAATAAATCAAGTGTGAAGTAGGCTCATTTTCTCATAGACTTCTATAGAAACGGACTTCTTTTTGGAACCAGTGGAGTCGCCCCCTGCTGGAAATCAGATAGAATGCAGGTTCAAGGCACGTTTCACTTCACTTCTTTCGCCTTGAAGCTCTATTATTTTTTTTTACAGTCTATGTTTTTATATAAAGACGTGGCGAGTTTCCACTGGATCTAGTCGTGGCTCGTTGGTCTAGGGGTGTGATTCTCGCTTAGGGTGCAAGAGGTCACGGGTTCAAGTCCTGGACGATCAGGTTAATACCAAATTCATAATTTAAAGTTGGCGTTAGAATCAAGTCTGCCCACATGGTGGAATCTAGGCATATTTGTTCACGCACAAAGTAGAAGAATTGGTAATAGACAAAGCGTCAGCTAAATGACATGTAATGTAATAGTCCATTCTGATAGATAATTCAAACTTGACAGAATGAGCTACCTTACTTTTAGCTACATTTATACAGGAAGCAGTTCATCCTGATAGCTATGTCCTTCCTCACAGAATGAGCTATACTTTAGCTGCATTTATAGTAAGTAGACGAGTCCATTCTTATAGATAATTTCTACCTGACAGAATGAGCTACCCTACTTTCAAGAAACTGAGTGTTGTTGGGTTTTATCCACCCGTGACATCCGTGCCCACAGCCACAGACATGTGTTCCCCCCGCAGTGGCCTCTCGGGCGGGGCTATACGAGTCAATATAAGAGAGGACTAGGTCCGATGGGTGGTGGTAGAATCTCCTGTGGACCTGCTGCGACCCCTCTGCTCCTCTTAGTCCTGATCTGCTGCCTCCTGCCGGGACCTCCGCCCTCCTAGCTCCTCCTCCAGCACCAGCACCAGCACTGGGACCAGCACCATGGATAGCTCCGGGATCGGGATGCTCCGCGGACTGCTGTTTGTCGGCCTGTTGTCCGTCATCTGTCACGGCCAGGCGTCCCAGGAAGTCTCCGCAGAGGACTTCGGAGTGGACAAACCAGAACCAGCCGCAGACAGAGACCTGGTCAGTATCTGAAGATGCTCCACACATGTGTTAGTTTATGGAGGAATGTCAACAGCCACTCAATAGATCAGTAAATAAGTAAGTAATTAGTTACTTATATTAATAGTTTTTCTAGTGCGCATTTAGCAACACACAGCTTAAGCTGACCAAATTGCTGTACAAAGAAGCACCAAGGTGCTGATAAAAACATTGAAATGTAAAATAAAAAGTAGAAACAAAACACACATATATAAAAGCATCCCAACAACAAGCAGCAATTTAGAAATACATAATTATAGACATGACAGAATGAGCCATTAGTGTAAAAATGTGTCTTTAGTCTGTATTTAAATACAGAAATGGAGGGAGCACATCTGATATCTAAAGGCAGCTGGTTCCACAATCATAGAGCAGCAGCAGCAAAGGCTCTGTCACCTTTTAGTTTAAGTCGAGATCGGGGGAGACAAGCACAAGGAGTAGTTCTGACAGATAAGTAAATGAATATAATTTTAAAAAGTCAGAATCTGTAGCTACATCTCAACAAGTGTTGGGGTTGTACTGTATGTGTACAGGCCTAAAGGCTACAAATCCTCATTTTCTTTTATTTGGATTTTGTAGAATTAACAAATGTATAATTTCTTTTAGTTCAGCTTAATAGGAAACAGGTAGAAACTTACTGGAAACATTTCAAATCATTTTGTGTTTTGTTACTCAGCCATTTCAAGAGATGCACAACAAACTTTTGCATGTAAAGCAAACGTTTGGCTTTGTTCATCTTAACAATAATGATACACGTGGACATTTTCTGAAAATATTCTTAATTGCTGATTACACCATCGTTAACGGGTGGTCAGAGTTAATTTATTCACTTCATTTTCAACTCCTCTGAAACTCTGCCAACCCTTCATGCTGTGCAGCTAATCCCTGTTCAAACCCCACAGAACATTATTCTGACTTCTAGTAGAGAATTTTCCAAATACACCATACATATATCAGGCTGAATTTTGGGGAAATGTGTGTGTAAAATGATGCACAAGGCATCTCAAATATTTCCATATGATTGAATGCAGCTCTAAAAAGCACATCATCTTGAATTTAAAAGAGTCCTATAGCCTCAATGAAGACTTACAGATACAGAATATATATGATACTGTCTTTGACACATTCTCCTGATGTTTTTTGTTTCTGCGATCCGATCTCTGCTGAGCAGGTCGACGCGCTGGAGGCTCTGCTGGGAAGGATGCACAATCGTATTTCCTCCACTGAGAAAAGAGGAAGCATCCCTCTGGTAACTTCACTTTATTCACTATATTTATGCATAATGCACCTTTACATTATTCCCTGTAATTAAAAACAGCGGTGTATAATGTAGTCATTTGTTTAAGTCCTTTCTGTATGCTCTGTACATCACGCCACTGCTGTTTAATTAAACCAGTTAGCAAAAGATACCTGCCAGTAATTAAAAGATAACCAGAAAAGGCCAACAAGAAGTCTTTTACTCGGTGCAATTACAGACTAATTAAGATCGCTCCCCAGCTGAAAGAGTGGGACTGGAAAAAGCTATAGAAAACCCTTTTTCAATCCTCCTGAAATTAGACAGAACCAGCTAATGAACAGGATGTAATTATTTCACTGGAAAAAGCTGGAATGATTACCATCTCACTCTCATTCTCTGGCGTCAAATAAATCAGAAGAATGAACAGAAAGTGGAAACAACTCATCAAAGCGAATTCAATAATGAATAGAAAAGGCCTGTGTAGGGCTGGGCGATATGGGGAAAATCAGTTATCACAATATATTCTTGACCAAATACATCAATGTCGATATTGCGACGATATTGTAGAGTCAATAGTGGGTGCTTTAGCAATAGGGCTGCACGACATGAGGAAAATATGCGATAACGTTGTAGAATATCGCGATTACAATGTTAATTGCAATAAATAAACAGATATTAAAGTGTACTCAGATCTGCATTTCTGCTGCTTTCAGTATTCTCCTAAAATACAACACATTGCTTGTTGAATTCAAGACAAATACAATACAATACAAATCATTTCTAACATTCTTTTATTCAACAAATTTAACATTGAATTGAATATAAAAGGCAGCACTGTCTTTACCTAAAATAAAAAATCTGTTTTGTATCTATAGCGATATGTCGCAGCCTTTCACGATGTGTATATTGCACCGGTTGATATTGCGATGACGATAAAAAAAAAAACGATATGTTGTGCAGCCCTATTTAGCAAAATATCTTCACAATTAGATTTGTGATAAATAATCATCAGTACCATGGATATAATGACTAAGTGGGTAAAGGCAGGTAATAGAACAGCTAGAACAGTCTGGTAAGTTCAGAAAATGACATCACTTTACTGTAATGCAGTCTTTTAAACCAGGAGAAGACAACACTTGTGTCATATCACAATATTACAATCTAAGCCAAAATCTAAGACAATATCTAGTCTCATATCTCGATATTGATATAATATTTATATATTGCCCAGCTCTAGGCCTGTGCTAGTATTTGCTCCATACATTAAAATTAACCCTCTGAGGACAAAAGATGCACCGGCGAGTCCAAGCGATGTTTGACAACGCTACTACTCAAAAAGCGATATCACTACATGTCATTTTAAGACATTTATTTACTATTTTATTCATATATTATGCTACTTTTGTGAACCCAAGACTTTTGTACACTCATTTTAAGCCCCAAAACAGATGAGTTTAGGTTTGTTTTTGCAAGAGATTTGAGAAATTTCAAAAAGCAAACATCAACTTTTCAGCTTTAGGGCCAAATTATCTCTTTACCACATTGCTATGGAACACATTTGGGCCTCACTATACAGAAAGCTGAGTTTGTTTTGAACATTTTGATATGAAACACATGGGGGATCCCGTTCTATGCAAATATCCTTGAAATGTGAATTTAAAATGAAAATTAAAAAAATGCCCTTAGACCTCAGAGGGCCTTGCTGCCCGTGATGACGTTGCTAAACATCATTGTAATTTTTGAGAACTTTTACAACCGTATTGCATAGTATCTGAACGCTGTGAGTAACGTTTCTCTCTCCCTCGTCCCGGCAGTGTGTGATGGGTGACCGGTGTGCCATGAAGTACGGACCTCGCATCGGGAAGCTCTGCGACTGCGGCAGAGGAGCCAACTGCAACTCCTACCTGCTCAAATGCCTCTGAAGCACTGAGGTTTTCTTTTCTTTTCTTTTATTCGCAAACACAGCATCACTTCTGCAGGAACAAACTTCCTTCCACAACCTCAGCAGGCTTCCATAAACTGGCACAATGACCCTGACTCTCTGAATCTTAATATCAGGCTCTAATATCATCATTTATATCCGTTATGCATTGGTGTTGTTTTGGCAGCTGTTGCCTGAGGAAGAGCATGCGTTATGTATTGCTAAACGTCCTGAATATTTACTGTAGCATGTGAATGTTTCATGTTCAATAAACACATTTATCAACATGTCATCTTGTTATTTTATTTACTCAAAGTTTACTCATAGTTAGGTAGGATTTCTTGCTCCATGTTGCCGTCATCTGTGTTAGTTTCAGGGATGAAACAAGTTTTAATTTTTTTATTTTATTTTTTATTTTTTATTTATTTAACCAGGAAAAATCCCATTGAGATTAAAAGCCTCTTTTTCAAGGGAGTCCTGGCCAAGAAGCAGCAAAAAAGTTATAAACATACAATACGATTACATATACATTAAGAAAAACAATTACAAAGGATCGACTCAAGTGCTCTCAATCTGGACTTAAAAGCGTTCAATGAAAGTAATTCAGTCAATTTCCAGTCTTTTTGCAACATGTTCCATGTGTGGGGGGCTGAGTGAACAAAAGCCCTTTTTCCCAGTTCTGTACGGGCAAGTGGAACAGCGAGCAACAAAAGATCATTCAAACGCAAACAGTGAGAGCCAACACTCCTCAGTGAGATTAAATTACAGATGTAGGAAGGCAAAAGACCAAGCATGGCCTTATAATAATTAATAATTGCAATAATACTTTGGAATTTTGCAGCTGTATATGCACATAAATAAATTCATGTATCAACACACGCTGCCAGTTGTTAACTGTAACTTTATTGTAACTTCTTGTCCTTGTTGGGGCTTTTGGCTGTCTGTCTTGGAGGGGGATCCTTTCTTAAAGGAACATGCCGACTTATTGGGACTTTAGCTTATTCACCGTATCCCCCAGAGTTAGATAAGTCCATACATACCCTTCTCATCTCCGTGCGTGTTGTAACTCTGTCTGACGCACCCACCGCTAGCCTAGCTTAGCACAGATGCTGGAGGTAACCGGCTCCATCTAGCCTACTGCTCCCAATAAGTGACAAAATAACGCCAACGTGTTCCTATTTACATGTTGTGATTTGTATAGTCACAGCGTGTACAAATAACAAGGTCACATGAGACACAGCCATCTTCTAACCGTATACATACTGGGAACTATATTCTCAGAAGGCGAAGCACTGCTACTTCTGCTACTTGGGCGGAGTGATTAGCACAACACCTGAAAAGCACCGTTGTTACTCTCTGCTCCTCACCACAGCGCTTCTCAGGTGCTGCGAGCAAATCACTCCGCCCAGGTAGCAGTGCTTCGCCTTCTGAGAATATAGTTCCCAGTATGTATACAGTTAGAAGATGGCTGTGAGGCCATTTAGCAGCTAAAGAGACAGATATTTCCCTCAGGAGTTGGTAGAGACCAAAAACAGAGTTAAAAGAGAGAGAATATTGGACTCATCATTTATCAGGTGCAAACCCCCAGTGAATCATCATGTTGCTCTGAAACTGCTGGGTGTGTAAATACGCAGCTGTAAGTCTGTCAGATTGTTGTGGAGTCGGCCAAAATCAATGAATGCAGCTTTAAACGAGACCCACTGACGTCGTTTCCCTTTACAGGAACCAAGTCGTTTCAATTTCCCAGACACTAAAACAAAGCTTTCATTAGATGATGCAATTATGCTTTAGGTCAATTGTTTTCTTCAAAACATTCAAACATTTCTTTAGACTCCTTTTTCCTCAAAGATGTTTAGGTAAAGCTGCACAAAAGTAGCCTAAAATTTGCCATTTTGTTTTCATTTGATTTTACTGTTTGAATCTCTGAAGAAATCTGAGATTAGCGATTTAAAAGGTCTGGAACTAACAACAAGCTGCTGAGATAAAGAAAGTTACTGCAGAGAAAAGTAACGGCTTTCCTCAAAGATCCTGATACTAAATGATACTGCACTGTACAAAGTGTCAAAATTAGATGAATGAAATGTGGAGGTTTTTTTTTTATGTTTCTAGGCCCAAAGCTGCTTATTGATGTAGTTTCCAGCCTCTAGCTCACCCAAATAGAGCGTGTGCCCCATGTAGGCTGAGTCCTTTTCAGCGGCCAGGGTTCGAATCTAACCTGTGGCCCTTTGGTGCGTGTCATCATTAGCCCTCCTACACAGTCTGGACTGTGGTCATAACATGTACATCTTATAACTTATTCCCTGTTATATATTGCTCTTAAAGTATATTATTTCTTTTCTTGTTTCTCAAGCAATTCTATTATGTTTACATTCTTGTCTTTTCATAGTCATAGTTAATATTTAATAATAAGCTATTGCACTGTTCTATCCCTGCACTGTTCTCCTTTGCAGTACTACCATTGCACACACTCTACCATAGCACCTTATCATGGTCATTGCACCACATGGTCAGTCCATACCAGACCTCTGTAATCACTTCACAAATTGTTAACTTTTTTAATTTACGTGAGTGATTTTTATGTATATGAGATATATGTGTGTATGTGTGTTTTTTGTGTTATGGTTGTCTAAGCTACTGGATGCCTGAAATTTCCCTCGGGATGAATAAATTATCTATCTATCTATCTATCTATCTATCTATCTATCTATCTATCTACTGTTCTGGTTTTAAATAGCCCTCTTAGTCACCTATATCAGTGATTCTCATTTGTTTCTATTGTTTATATGTACCGTCATTTTGTGATTGTTCCTTCATTCATGTTTTTTTCACATATTGTAATTTGGGTATTGTTTTTATGATCATATTATTTATTTGTACTGTCATTTTTTAGATCTTTTTTATTTCTTTTTATTTGTGCTGCTATCAGGGCGTCATTGGAAAAGAGAGCTTGCTCTCAATGGCCCTACCCTGAACAAATAAAGGTTATAATAAATGTTACACAGTGGGAATTGATCTTTTTTAAAGGCAAAACATACAAACATACCAAACACTCAGCATGAGAGCTAAACATTTCTGAAGCCACGATGTTGCATGAAAATGTTTTGCACTCAAGAAAAACCATTATAATGGTTCACCTGCTAGAACGCACGCCCATTGCTGCATGTCATTCATTCTCTCTCCTCTTTCGTGTCTAAAACTCTCCTTTCAGAAATAAAGGCCTGAAAATGCCAGAGAAACAATCTTTAAAAAAAAAGTAAAACCATGCTCAAATTATTTAAGAAACTCTTTTAGAAACTGACCTTTCTTAAAGTTTTACTCCTGCCTCTCTTAGAGCCTGTGCCGCCCACTGCTGCACACATTAAACCACAGCTTGTTCATTCACAGTGTTTTTGCTGTACAAATTAAAGCCAAGCATCCAGCTGTGACAAAAGCCACGCGTGTTCCAAATAATTACAAAATGCTGAGCAGATCCCGGCTCGCCGACACATGTGGCCTGGAGCCAGCAGATACGTGCTTTTCATTAGTCCCGGAAGTCTTAATCCGCAAAACCATAAAAGACTGAAGAGCTCATTTAAAGGTCCTTTGGCTTGTTGGCTTGGGGACAAGATAGGAGACAAACTGCAGTGTAATGTTTCCCTCGTTCAATGCCTGAAGCAATTTAGCCTGTAATAAAAACAAGTCAATAGGGAATGAAAAATGTCTTAATTGTTGAATTCTGCTTGGCTCAAGCTTTTTCTGTTCTTGCCTGTAGAAAAGAAGACAGTGTGGTATTATATTCAATAAGTCATCATATTCCACGCACTGATGAGCACATTATGACAATCTTCCTGTTCCTTAAATAATACCTAGTGGATTACATTAGAGCCGCAGTTCATACATTACAATACGTGTATTTAATAATGACAATATTTATATACAACAGGAGCAAAGATGTGTGCATCTCAGTTTATGGAAAAGAAAATGTGACCTAAATACAGTAGGTAACACTTAAACACTAACAAATCTAATAAAAAAACAAAAACATTATTTAATAGAATTAAAAGTATTAAAGGAGTTCTTCACCAATTTAGCATTGCACTCCTATAGAGCCAGAGCGCATTTAAAGCGTAACTCTTGCCAAAATGCAACCTAGAGTCAAACTTTCGTTTAAAAGCATATTTAGGATGGAAGCGTCACTTTTAAAATTTACCGTATTCTTGTTTTTCGGTCAAATGGCCTTTTGAATGGGAGTGCTAGGGGCACTTTTATGCTAGCCTCAAAATAGCTATTTTTAAAACACTAAGAAGGCTCGACACAACATGAAACTTTGCTCGAAGTATCACCAGGGGCTCTCCACATGAACTCCAGCATTGAGAACATTGTTTGTGTACACAGAGTTTACTAAAAAGAAAGGTTTTAAGCAACTCACTGTAGCTGTTGTTCTTCCGGTCGCCGTCTATCGCGCCAGTCAAAAATAGTTGAGGGAGGAGAGTAGAGATGGAAAGCTCCTAAAGCTTAGTTCCATATAAATGCACGGATAATTTGTTGTTTTGTCGTTAGTGAAACACAATATTGACCTTGTAGTTGAAAAAGGAGCCTCATATAAGAATGACATTTCCTCATATGGAGTCCGTTCATTCGCATTCAGAGATCACCTATTTTGGACTGGGAAAATGGCGGAAAGCGTAAACAACAACTGCTAACGTGAGTTGCTCAAAACCTTTCTTTTTAGTAAACTCTGTGTACACAAACAATGTTCTCAATGCTCAAATTCATGTGTAGAGACTCTGGTGATACTTCGAACAAAGTTTCATGTTGTGTGGAGCCTTCTTAGTGTTTTAAAAATAGCTATTTTGAGGCTAGCATAAAAGTGCCCCTAGGACCAACAGGGTAAAGAACTCAAAACAAAAGTTATTATAAGCTGCCGAGTTTTTCAAAAGACAAAAGCGATGTGAGGAATCAGCAGGGAGAATGGGAAGACACTAAGCTAACGTTATGACAAATGTTACGTGTGCAGCAAGCATTTTGTTACCAAGTCAGATATCCAAATGTCAGTTTTAGGCTAACTATATTTATGTATGTTAAGCTAAAACATTTTGACAGTATGTGACTTGTGTTACAGTGGAATGTGGATAAATCAGAAAGCTATGCAGCATTATGCTTGCCTTAGCTTGCTAACACTCAGCTAACATTAGCTTACTAAAAACTAACTTGTCCTCTCTGGTAGACATAGGTTGCTAAAATAATCCTTTGACATGCTTAAATCTAATGTTTATTGCTAGCTACAGGCACTTTTGGCGTTTTTCCATTACATGGTACCTGCTCGACTCGCCTCGACTCTACTTGCCTTTTTTGTTTTTCCATTACAACAGATTACAAAACAGATACTTTTTTTAGTATCACCTCCGTCGAGGTTCCAAGCGAGCTGAGGCGATACCAAAAGGTGACGTGAAAACCTGCAGACTACTGATTGGTCGGAGAAAATCATCATTAATCACTGCGTTATCATTGCTAGCAACAGATGGGGGTGTCCTGAACAAACCTGCCATTTTTAAATAGTTTAGCCAGCTGTGTTTTTTGAAACAAAATTTGTCTTCTGGCTGTGGTAACAGCCACATGCCGAGAGTCAAAAACAACACGCTGTTCTGTGTGTGTGTCGCGTTAGGTCACGGCAGTTTCCTGCTATGTCGCTATGACGACCAGTCACGCTCGATACAATCTGAGATATTGTTATTTTTATTCCATTCATTCTTCCTCGTTGCCAAAATCTGGCGCCTACATTACTCAGAATGCAACTCATCCGTCAACAGTTCAGTTAGAGATTGTGGGGTGGTGTACATGTATCCTGGAGCCTCTAGCCTGCAGCTGAGATGTGCAGCAGGCTACAGAGGTCTGGTACCTCAATTATTTTTTAGCTCCACACCTCCACAGATTTGTTTCCTTTTCAAACTTATAGTCTTAAGCCCCAACCGACGCTGACTCAAGTGACGTCATAGTTCCCTCTGGAGACACTTAAGGCTTTAAACAACATTTTTTTATTATTTTTTCGGGGCTTTTCCCTTTATTCGTTATTCGAAAGTGGATAGATATGAAAGGGGGAGAGAGATGGGGGATGACATGCAGCAAAGGGCAGCAGGTCAGATTCGAACCCTGCGCCGTGGTTCCTCTTAAAGCCAACTACTAACCTAAACAATAACCTACAATGTTTGTAACTTTCATTACAACTTAAATTTTATTAAAGTGAGACGAATAAAAACTTTGAAAACAAGTGACAATTACAGGGTAATGCTGAAATTTAGTGTAACAAGTGGTGAAGTGTGATGACGTCAGGAAACCGACTCAGCAATGTCAGTTACACAGTTACACAATTTCTATGTGAAATTTGCTAACGCTAGCTAAGCTTCCAGTCAGACCAGATCAAGCGAGGCTGCATCAGCAAAAAGCCCTGACTGTACGGAATGTATTAATGGTGCATTTTATTGCTTATGAATTCAACTTTAAAGAGGAAGAATGTGTTTTCTTCCTCCTCCAGAAGTTACATAGTTTCATTTGATGTGGGGAGTGAAAGTCATGTTTTGGTTAGCATTTCGGAACAAATCTTTTCACATATCTCAATTCTCTGTTTACAGACATTATACAGTCAGTGGTGGAAGACGTATTCAGATCCTTAAGTAAAAGTACCAATACCACACTGTAAAAAATACTCCTTTACAACTTAAAGTCCTGCATTGAAAATATTACTTGAGTAAAAGTATGTAATATCATCAGGAACATGTACTTAAAGTATTAAAAGTAAAAGTACTCAAATGCATGTGCAAATGTGTTTAATCGTGTAATCATTTCAGCTGGACTTGTAGGCCGTTATATTGTTGGGTAGTTTAATTCATAATAAAACATAGTATTTTATAAACTACATGTGTTTTGTGTTCAAAAATCTTAATTTGTAAAGTAACTAGTAACTAAAGCTGTCAGATGAATGTAGTGGAGTAAAAAGTACAATATTTCTCTCTGAAATGTAGCGCAGTAGAGGTAGAAAGTGGCATGAAAAGAAACGACTCAAGCAAAGTGTACGCACATCAAATTTGTTCTTAAGTACAGTACTTGAGTAAATGTACTTAGTTACATTCCACCACTGTATACAGTCATATGTAATGCATTTTTTCAGTAAATCTTTCTGTATTTTATTGCCAAAAGCCATGTAAAGTCTAAATCTTTGAAACCAAATGGAATCTTTCCTGTTCTCAGTCTTTTGCCATGTCATGCAGCCGTGGTGGCTCACCTGAGCTCTCTGCGTTCATTGTTGCCAGCTGGCTGAAAGCAACAATGAGCTCCTGTGTTTGTACAGGAAGCTGTGTTTAGGCAGCTGAGACTTGCTGTTGTTTCCTGGGGACACTCAGGTAATGTGATCTAGCTGCAAAGACGACGTGCCAAAACCAGATGCCAGATGGCATTAAAAGTTAGAAAACTAGTAGCCATGAAGAAAATAAACAAGAAATATCATTGCAGTCTTTAGACCAAGAGATAAATAGGTGGAACTGGACTATGTCTGAACTTAATAGTTACACTGTGTTAATCTATAGAGCAGCTGCATATTTTCTAAATTGATTGTGTGTTTTGTTTGTAAAATCCTATTCTGTAAAATAACTACTGACTGAAGCGGTCAGATAAATGAATAAAAAGTACATTTTTTGACAAAAACTACACGCTATAGCTTTAAATAAACCCAAAAAAGCAGCTAGTGTCAGCAGAAATAAGATTGCATATTGAAAAATGTTTCTGAAGCTTAACATTCTGTATGGAACATAACTCCAAAAAGCATCCTCTTTCCAAATGCAGATAATAATGTTTAAACGCTCTAAATGCTGAGCTTCTCACATACTGCTGAATATTAGAGTTTCATTAATTCAGAGGGATTCCTTCTGATCATGTTTGAAGTGGTTATTGTCCATTGGAGGTTTCCTTTGACACTGTTCCAGACAGACAGAACATCGTTATATTTCCCAAGAGATATAGAGATTTGTGTGGAGCATGACCGTTGCAGACCTTCAATTACTTCAATCGGACAAAGAGACACAGACAGATAGAAAGAGAGAGTCGTTAAGACATCCCCAGAGGTAATGTTTGAAGTGTCAGCTGTTAAACTTTAACCCTCATATAAAATGGAGCGGTATGACATAATACGCTCCCTGCTGCTGCCCTGCAGTCTCACTGTATCACCTCACACTCAGTATTGATTAGAGATTCGGTATATCCCCAAATGATCATGTTAACACAGGGGTGTCAAACTCAATTTCACTAAGGGCCACACTGGAAAATGAGAATCCCATCTAGGGCCAGGCATTTATAGTTTATTGACATGTTTTTATTTAATTTAAAAGTAAAATATATTTTGACTGTATGATTGCATGTCCCATATATTTTCACTTACAGTTTGGTCGACATAAAATCTTTAAAAAGTCAGCAGAAATCCAGCAAAACAATCATTCTGATTACATTTTTAAAAGTAGGCTACCACACAGCCGACTCACAGCAACCTGTTTCACAGCCCGAGTATGAAAACTCTCTGCTTCTGTGGGAATTCAAGAGTGTCACGTAAATACAGTTTAAAAAACAGTTTTCCATCTTTTTAGTTTGGCACACAACTACTTTTAACATTTATTGTGAACCTAAATTGATAAGCTGGCCGGATCAAAACTGCGTTTGACACGTGTGTTAACAGTTAACACGACAATCAACCCTCTTACCTGATGATGAGAAGCAAACAGTGAGCCAAAACTGTGTGAATATTGGTTTAAAAGATTTGATTATTTATCAAGAAACAAATATGAATGTGCTCGAAATGATTATGTTTACTTTTGATTAATATTCCAAGAGATCTTATTCTTATTCTATATCTTGTTTAATATCTATATCTATATTTATATCATTTTTACCATTAAAGGTGCCCTGCCACACAAAACCGTTTTTACTTGTATTTTTTGAAATATGTTAGGTCCATATGTGTTTGTGTTATGTGGTGAATGTGTAAATGAACTGCTACCTCCTCTGTCAGCTCTAGCCACTGAAAAGAAATGAGTGGAGAAATCAGGCCAATTACAAAAGCTGGTCAGTCTGGCATCATGTTGCCCGAGCTCATTACTAGTCATGAGCTCGCGTAGTTGCGCTGAGTAAAGGATGCTGATAGCCAGGCTCTCATTGGCTAGCTGTTAGCCAATCAGAGTCAAGCAGCTTAGCTCGTTGAATATTAATGAGAACTGGCACAAATCGAGCTGAGTCTTCCTGCAGGCTTTCTATACCACGCTAGAATGGCTGGAAACAAGGTAACCAAGGCATTTCTTCCACAAAAAAATGTTACAGAGTCCATGGTAGAACTTCAGACATTACCACAAAGTAATGAAATACGTGTGGCAGGGCACCTTTAATGTTGAAATTGGACAGTGTTAGTCTTAAAGAAGAAGAGTGGTGTTGTTCAATGTGCCGTCCCTTTTAATGGGAACCATTTGATAAGATGTTCATTAGCAAACAGCTGTGTATTTACAGAGACACGGAGCAACAGTTCATTTAGAGTCGTGTTTGTGTCCACCTGATGAATGTATAGGGTTTATTGTTATTATTGTTTGTATAAACAATGTTATGTTTTCTTTTGGCTCATCAGAATGTGTCTTAATGTATCGATGACATAGAGCAATGTCTGACCATGGTTTCAATCTTTGTAGCATCCCATAAACTGTATAATAATGTCCAGTGCATGGAATGATATTATTACACTGAGCTACCAATTACCACACATTGTGATAAGGTTCTCCTTTTGTCAATAAGTAAAAATTGGTAAAAACTAATTATTTTTCTCAAAACATCAAAACACTGAGAGAGACACAATATTGGTCTATTTCTCCCCAGTGAAAGGAGTTGTTCAATACTGTGGACCCTCTTTGATGGGGTGAATGGTAGAGGATGAATCACACAGACAGATGGTACTTTTACACTGAAAGTGTTTTTCCCCCATTGTTCATCAGATCTCACATCACAAATCAAACTACATAAATGTTATAGCAGATATTTTATTGAAAAATCTAGAACATACCGACCTTTAAATACAGCATAACATATCAGCAACTCTGCATTTCTTCAGATGAATAGAATCAGCGGTGTAGTCTAATGTATTTTAGAGGGTATACTGTACTATATAAATATATGGACCAGAATGGACATATAAAAGTGGGGTGTCTGGGTGTCTTCCCCCAGGGAAATTTTGAGCGTCAAAGACTTCATTTCCTGCATTCTAATACACATTAATGCACCAATTAATTACATTACATGTCATTTAGCTGACGCTTTTATCCAAAGCAACTTACATTTGCTATATATGTCAGAGGTCACACCCCTCTGGAGCAACTAGGGGTTAATTGCCTTGCTCAGGGACACATCAGTTGATGTATCGCAGTGGGAACTGAACCCAGATCTCCCACACCAAAGGCATGTGTCATATCCACTGCGCCATTATGGTGGAAATACCTTGATTTAGCATATGCAAAGGAAAACACAGATTCAAAATATATCAAAAATATAATAGAAAGTACCACTGAATAGAAGAATCCGTTCATGAAAGAGGTCCATTGAACAATGAACCTTAAAATGTGTAAACGTTTGACTTCCTGTGTTTGTAAATCACATTAATGCTCCAGACATTTGGAAAAACTCAGTGATTCCATTCAAATTCCGCGAGCTATAAAGCTTATGAAAAGGATCCATCATGCATATCTCTGGGCAAAACATGTAATTGGGTTCTGTATTTTCAAAATGAATGGTTCCAGTGTTGATCTTACACAATGGCATGAACGAAAATCCATTAGATTGAGATGTAATTCAAATATAACTCAAGGCAACCTTCATTTTTGAGTCTTAACGAATACAATTTGGTTGTGTGTTTTTATGGATGGATGCACACTGCGTCCGAGCTGTGAACAAGAATGAAGATGCAATTACTTCTCTACGTTCCCGAGTGCACTTCTCAGATTGCAAATAATTTTATCGGGATGCCAATAACCTGTAGGGATAGGAAAACACAATCTGTGTCCGCCACCGGCAGCACTGCATGAGCCTGATGTTAATGAGATTCCTCTAGACTAGATTACTTACTACTTACAGAATATAAAGTAAGAGACAGAACAGAAATGGCTGTCTGGACTCACTGCCAAGGGATAGTAAAGTCAAATGTTAATCTTTAAAGGGTCAGTTCACCCAAAGTACAAAAGAAACATATTGTATTCCTACTTAGCCACTAGTACACATATTCCAGTACATATCCATACGTACTGGGGACCATCCCCGTACATATGGAATATGTAACGGTGGATACGATAGAGAACTCCTTTTCCAGCCTGCAACTGGAACAGCCTGACCTTTTTAAGGCCATTGTCTCTGCCCCTAGGACAGTCAGTGCATGGCCAAATGTTCTCTATTTCGCCCATATGGCAAATTATTTTTAGATGTTTTTAAGGCAATGTCTGCTGACAGGGAAACTGCACAGTGGTACTATCACCATTTTCAAGGCATGCTTATTTAGGCTCAACTTTGTCAGAATCTTTCTGCATGATTTCATCCTTATGTGCCTGTTTTTGTAAAACTCGGTCTATGACGGTCTTATGTTCTCAACATATCATACTGATGTAACACACATGATAAACTGCATGGCTTCTCCTCCACACATCTTTTTGACCTACGAATATCCAAATGTAGAATTTTTTCTATCACTTCACTTTTCTGTTCTTGTCAATCACCCGATCGTTTCCCGAGCTTTGCTCCACTGTCTGCTGTGATGAGCATTTGATGTAGGCCCATTTTTTGCAATACTACAATGTGGCTATTTTGAAATACGGTACCACATTTTGATGATAAGAACCAGATGTTAGAATTTGTGCGGTAAGATGCCATTGATTCAGCCCATGGACTTCTCTAGCAGTGCTTGTGCAGACTGTTCTCCTGGCTTATCTGCAAACATGCCAATTAACTAAGTGTATTTGTTTCATGAAACAAGTGCTTTCCCTAGTTTTCTTAACTCAGCCAGACACAGTAGAAACCAAACTGAATGTAAATAAACTGTGTGTAAAGTGTGATGTAGAACAATAATTCCTCTTTTTCTACCACTTTACAGTATGCTGTCACTGTCACCAGAAGATGGTGCTGATTCTTCACAAATATCAACTGAAACCTGTGTTAGCTCCTGCTGTGTGTAGTGGTGGCTCTGGTCCTGCTGGTTTCCCCTCTATGTTATCTACTCAGAGAGTGGTAGCTGAGAGTAACGTAGCACAGAAAACCAGCAGGATTCTGGATGACAACCATCATGTACCAGGAGGTTTTTCACTTCAGTCCAGCACTTCAGCAGGTGTTTTCACTAATTAGTTCGTCCTCTGAAATCACACGATGTAGTGTTTGAAATAAAACATGCAGCTTGTCAGCAGTTAGTGGCACATGGTACTTTAAAGACTTCTCATTAAAAGATCAGAAAAAAAACTAAAATGTCTCGCTTCTGTAATTAATACAAACATCAGTAAAAGGAAGGAAAAAAGCAATGACACACAGTTTGGCAGACAGTATAAACCAACTAACTCCTTTGTTCTGTAGGATTATTAATGTCACATCACAAACTGTTATATTTCAGAAAAACATAGAGACCCTGAGTGTCTTTTTATACCTTTAAGTATCATTAGGCAAAACATTATATTACAATATACAATATTTTCAATAATAGTTTACTTTTCTGTTCAGCATCTCATTTCTAATTAACTTCTTTTTTACTTATTACTTGTTAGTGTGTCAATGTACACTAATCAACATTCACACAAATGTAAATGTACCCAAGTTAGCTGAAAGGGTGCTTTATCGTCAGTCTCTTCACCTGGTGTTGTTAGTCATCATGGAATAATAAAAATAATGCATTTACAATACAGGTAAATCATATCCAAATAGCAGATGATACGGATGCAATATGAGTACATTACTATTGAAGGTGGATAAAATAGCATCAGTGTTGACATTGTTTGTTCTCAATTAGCCATTTCTTAACATTACACTTAAATTAATAATATAATGAGCCCTCTGTGATTGATTGTGGTACTGAATTTCATTGAAGTGTTGCTCTGAGGGAAAAGATGGCCTGGCTAAATGCAGTTTTTCTGAGTGGGATTGTGCAGTCCCCCTAGCTGCACCTCGAGTAGCTCTGTTTGTCATTTGAAATTAATGAAACCAGACAGAGGAAGAGGAGCTAAAGCATGCATAATCTTATGAACTAGACAGACATATTTGTATTTGATGTGGTTTTTCCAGCTAAGAAGATTATATTTCTTCAGAATATGGCAATAATGAAAACTGAATGGCTTATTGTCTAAAGTTTAAGGTGCTTTAAATAGTATAAGTATAGTATAATATGCAATATTTTACTAAAAATACAATGTTCAGACTAATACAAAAGTAATTCCTCTCAGTCATTATTTATGACCCACTAGAAGTGTGTGGTGGTGTCTGTATCAGCAGAGACTGAAGTTTCTCCTATATTATTATTTTGCTGTGTGCGGGATGTTTCTGGGCGTCAACAAAGAACCTTTGGGCCTCACGTGGGTGTGTAACCCCCAGCCAATAACAGCCACAGGTTGTGCAGCCCATTCAGACAGGAAGAAGCTTTGCATTCACACAAAATCCAGCAATGGGTCTACTTCCCAAGGAGATGTGTGTGTGTGTGTGTTTATTTGTGCTTTAGAACATAACCGCCATGAAACAATCAGTAAATAACGTTTTATTTCTCTGATCCACTGCTGTTTTCTTGCTAATGCTGCTCCATCTTTATTCACTCTAGCTCACTCGACCATCTCTCTCTCTCTCTCTCTCTCGCTCTCTCGCTCTCTCTCTCTCTCTCTCTCTCTCTCTCTCTCTCTCTCTCTCTCTCTCTCTCTCTGTGAGCAATAGCATTGATTTATGAAAAAAAACAAAATTACAAAATATGGAGATTTAAAGTTTCTGTCGACAGCGATGATATTAGACTGTTAAAGGCAAACAGGAAACAAAGAGTACTCTGGGTTGTTTGATAAACTAATGTCAGACTGCAATATACATATAGCTTAGAGCATTATTGTAATTTTAACAATTATTGACTATGAGTATGAATAATGATTTTTCATTTACTCATAGTTTGGATTTGACTTTAATCTATGTAAATATTCAGGATATGGACATTTCTGCATGTTTGCACTGATCATACTGTATTTTTTACTTTTTTGATGATATCAACCAGTTGAGGAGGAAGAAACAGTTTGAAATTGAGAAAATATGGACAAAATAGATATTGTACTATAGTGACAAGTTTCTCAATTAGTGGTTCCAAGGTCAAGAATGAACTTTGATCCTTAGCGGTTCTAACTATCTAAAAGATCTAAAAACCAAAAGTTGTACATATGTGATGACTGGTGAGAAGAAAGAGGTTTTTAAAGTGCGCAATTTTGATAAATGCCAACGTTAAGCTTTTCTTTAATGTCATATGATGTGTTAGTTACTATGAAAACAGTCATTACATAAAAGCAAAAGCGCCAAATCTGTTCCCAAAAGTAAAGTACTGGCACGTTGACATTTCACAAAAGCATTTCTCATATGAAAAGCGGCGTTCATCATCACTTAACATGTCAGTTGAAATGTTAAGAGTTTGATTGTGCAGCTACAGTATGTGTTTTACAAGTGTTTCATCTCATCTTTCTTTGTTCTGTGTGTCTTCTCATGTTGTTCCAGGAGAAGCATTCTGACATGAATGATATTTTATTAGTGAAGAACAGGGGATTAAAGCTGGTCACTTCTGACCTTTGGGCCTGGAGTAATTTCCCCCAACCGAGACATTACTCTAGTTTGACAGTCAAACAGAAAGACATTACTGTGATCCACCAGCAAAGAGAGTAAACCACAGTGACTAATGTGAGTCATTACAACAACTCTAATAACAGCTGCTCTCTACCATTCATTATTAAGGAACTCTAATTAGTTTTGGATGCTTGTTGGACAGCAACTTTTTCTGTTTTTATGTGTCACTGTAAATGATAGGAGGAAAATAATAAAAACATCACAGCTAATGTTAGATGATTTATGGGAAAAATGGAAAGCCGTCCTATCAGATGTTTAGTGGGTTGGCACATCACCTGCCTTGGATTGGTTTTGTAGTGAATTATTCAATTAATTAAAATCAATAATTATGTAACACAGTATCCAACATAAGTCCTGTATGAGGTTTAATTGGACTCGGACAGATACAGCTATGAACATGGGCTGTTGTGTCTCAGGTGGTTGAATGGGTGGGTCGGAAGGTCGCTGGTTCGATCCCTGGCCCCTGCAGCAAACTGGGAAAACTATTTATTTATGGAGCTGGCTTTGTGCACAGAGGCATGTTGGAATAAACTGTTGCCACAAAGTTGGAAGAACACTGTTGTCTAAAATCCATTGTATGCTGTAGCATTAATATTTCCTTTCATGGAAACTAAGAGGTCCAAACCATCACAAACAACCCCAGAACAAAAGTACACAAACATATGTGGACTGACCAGATAGCCTATATGTAGGATTTGGGGGATGATGTACAGCCTTGCTAGCCTGGCTAACCTGAAGTTTCCCGCGACTTCAACCAATCCCAGCAGTCCCACGTGCACTCAAAGAGCCAATGACCAAGCGGGAGTGAGAACGGGTTGATCATTTTCTTGTTTGTGATGTGAAGACGAGACGTGTGTGACTCGAACATCCCACATTTACCAACAAAACGTACAGCGAAAGACCGTGCAAAACATTTCAGACCGTCCTGCCAACCTCTATACGTTTGCCACAATGGACCGAATGGCTTCGCTCCCATCTTTCTCCGCCGCCATTACGGAACTACAACTCAAACTAGCGCACGACCTCAACGTCATCGTTCTCAGCCACTCCCTCTGTTCGCTGATTGGACCGGTAAAGATTTGACCAGAGAAAACCCAAGAATATACCGCAAACCCAGACGTAGTACTGAACAGTCCCTCCAGGATTTCGCGGCCTTTTTTTTAGATCGTTGCGGCCCAAAATGCCTGATTTCGCGGGAGCTTTTGTAAGAAATTGCGATAAAAGTTGTGATGTCTTTTGTATGTCAGCCCTCCTACGTACTTCCGCTCAATTGTCATTTTCCTTCAGTCAGTCCCTCCAGGATTTCGCGATGTCGCGATCGTGCCAATTCACGCAAATTCAACCAATCACCGCGAATTTGGTGCGAGTCGCAATTTTGACCAATCACCGCAATTTTTCCGCAAATTTGACCAATAACCTGAAGTTTCCCGCGACTTCAACCAATCCCAGCAGTCCCACGTGCACTCAAAGAGCCAATGACCAAGCGGGAGTGAGAACGGGTTGATCATTTTCTTGTTTGTGATATGAAGACGAGACGTGTGTGACTCGAACATCTCACATTTACCAACAAAACGTACAGCGAA
Organism: Sander lucioperca; assembly: GCF_008315115.2. Classification (NCBI taxonomy): domain Eukaryota; kingdom Metazoa; phylum Chordata; class Actinopteri; order Perciformes; family Percidae; genus Sander; species Sander lucioperca. The sequence goes on from NC_050175.1 coordinate 36,394,693, forward strand.
AGACCGTGCAAAACATTTCAGACCGTCCTGCCAACCTCTATACATTTTAACATCAATGTATGCTGTAACGATTTAAAAGTCGCTGAAGTTGCTGCCGTTTCAATCCATTCCAATCCAAAACCATTTTCATATTATACCAACATTTGCAGCATCATGAGCCATTTTGGTAAGGTTACTAGGAAAACTCAGAGTCGTTTTATTCTCCCCAAAACAAGTTTCCTTTTGATTTTTGAAGAACTATACAAAAAAACAAATTGCAACTTTTTTTTTGCAACTTTCAGTCTCCCGCAACTTCATTGCAACAAACATACAAAAGACATCACAACTTTTATCGCAATTTTTTACAAAAGCTCCCGCGAAATCAGGCATTTTGGGCCGCAATGATCTCAAAAAAAGGCTGCGAAATCCTGGAGGGACTGTTCAGTACTACGTCTGGGTTTGCGGTATATTCTTGGGTTTTCTCTGGTCAAATCTTTACCGGTCCAATCAGCGAACAGAGGGAGTGGCTGAGAACGATGACGTTGAGGTCGTCATCGTTTTTAAGATCCAAAACAGCTCTGGGCAGATCCAATAGTTTTAAACTTCAACAGAGTACCCGCCTTCAAGGAAGACTTGTCAATGGAGAGAGGCCAGACTCTCTGTACAAATGAAATGTACGAGAGTCTGGTAGGACCAGGCTACAGCCTGACAGGAAGTGTTAGCTATTTAGCTAATTTAAAGTTTGGCTGGAGTCAGTGGGCCATGCAGGTTCATTCATCATACTATTTTTTCCTTTGTTCAATTTTCAGTCCATGAAGGCAGTAAACCTAAATGTTTCTTACCTTTGGTGACAGTCTGTGTGGATCGAAAACCAAAGCACGCCATTGGCCTGATTGCAGCTGATGGTCGGCACTCTTGGAGATGTTATGGTACCGGAGGACTGAGTGTGAACTGACATTATACCAAAGATCGCTGCCAGTTTTGTTTTTCATTTCACATTTACTAAATGTAATAAAACATTGACGTGTTGTCCCATAAAAAAGGATGCTGCATTAAGGAGAAAGAAAACGAAACAAAAGCACAAAAGAACATCGGACTGTTGAACCAAATCATGTGATCGTTTTCTGCTGAACACTGAAATCAATGACCTATACCACATTTCGTCAGATTAATAAAAATACATTTTTATGGCACTGGTCTCTTTATGGCTGGCACATTTGAATAGGTTTTAGTTTGCAGACCGTAGATGATTTGAGCTCCAAATAGCTTTGGTTCAGACCTTGCACCAAGAAATGGATCAGTGTATATGGGCTAACTGTGGTGCATCATAGAGCTTGTTCAGCTACCCAGACATTTCGGGTACCTGGGAGGAGGAAATGTGAAGAGTTTTCTGGAGCACTGATCCCCAGGCTTTTTCCACCCTGCCCTTCTCTGAGGTAACATGATGATGAATCCATGTTAGCAGGTTTTTTTTCAGCGGTTAAACCTCTCAGGATCAACAAAAGTACCTTTCAGAGAGCCATTTAGAATGAGGAACAAGCTAAAAGCATGAGTAGAAAAGTGAACTACTTGCAAAGTCTGTGTTTCCATCATTAGGAGTCAGAAGTGAGCGTCAGCATATTTTGTTTTACATGTTTCCTGAGCTGAGATTACAGTTTGAAGAGGGGAACTTTTGTCATATTAAAAACATCTAACTTGGGCTCAAAAGCTCAGGAGAGTCTATAACTTTTCTCATCAGTTAACTTGAGGAAAAAAAGTTTGACATATATATGCAGTACTTTATATATAAAGTATATATAAATGATATACCTCAATCATCAGTAACAAGTTGGCAGAATTGGACAAGCAATTCCAAGGGCCTGCATCCATACAGTGCAGTACTGTCAATACAGTAAATAGTCTCAAAGGTGGAACATGGGACCATAGAAACATTGTCTGATAAACAGTAGTACATTACAGTAAAGGTAGTACATGGGACCATAGAAACAGTGTCTGATAAACAGTAGTACATTACAGTAAAGGTAGTACATGGGACCATAGAAACAGTGTCTGGTAAACAGTAGTACATTACAGTAAAGAAGGATGATGAAATATTACATCCATAGATAATGTAGTCTAATTGGTTCATGCTCCACACTAATTGGTGACAATGAATCTCGTTATCTTGAAACTTTCATGATCTAAACATGGAATATTGTTTGTCTGTTTCCATACAACTATGCATTAAGAGTAATGTAACAGTTACCGATCATTTTGAGCAGTATCAATTGATAGTTCGATCATTGTAATGAAATGAATAGACCAAAGTGCCAAAGTGATTGTAAAAAACTGTATTTGAGAAAATGTTTGAAAATGACAACCTCCTTATCAAAATGAAGCCTGGTGAAGACATTCAGTCTCCCAGCCTGTTTGGATCTTTTCTTCCATGTGACCTCCCTTGTCACTTCGAGTTGCCACGTTACGGCTGTGAAAAGCCTGGAATAGTTCAGACATTATTGATTTTTTTCTCTTCTCTCCCTGTCTTAAGCGGCAATCAATGGCTTTGTATCTCCCTCTGACAAAGACAGAAACTTCAGATTGCAATTGATTTAAGTCCCAGTAGTATGTAAGATACTACAAAGATGTAATAGTTCATCAGTTTGTTATGTAACATGAAACTAATTGTGCCCCTTGTCCAACAATACTGTGTGCAGGTTGACACTAATCCTGAATCAGCTAAAGGGGCTGATGTCACTTTGTGTGGCTAGTATCAAAACATACATACTAGTCGGTTACAAGCTTGGATCAACGGAAGAACATTTCCAGGATAAAGCCTGACAGCAGAATTAAGGAGACAAAGTATAAAAGTGCCAAAATCCTCATAAGGAGGCAGGTTTTGGGTGGTGGATGAGTCAGGAGACCAGGGTTCGTGTCCTGTTCATAAATTAAAGTAAACAGCAAGTTTTTCTTTTTTTTTTAACTTTACAGAAACTGAGCTACGTCACGTTCTGCATCACGTGTATAACCGGAAGTGAACATCTGATTTGAACCAAAACCACAATCTTTTTCTAAACTTCACTAATTAGTTTTGGTAACCAAATAGTCTTTGTGCCTGAACCTAACCAAACAGTGACAGTTTCACAACGTTAACGTGTCTCAAACCGTGACCATTACATTCTCTCTTTAGATATGAGGAGAGAAAACGCTCGTGTGGGTCGTATTAGAGGGTAGGAATAAACTACCTAAATTGTTGGTGGGTTTGGAGGACTTGTTGGTTCCATCATAGAGATAAATGCAACAACAAAAATCATATAGAAAAATTAATATCATATTATTTATCAAAGACAAACTCCAAAACCTTCTAATGCCAGTGTGATCTGTTAAGCAATATTATGTGTGTGTGTGTGTGTGTGTGTGTGTGTGTGTGTGTGTGTGTCTGTGTCTGTGTGTGTGTGTGTGTGTGTGTGTGTGTGTGTGTGTGTCTGTGTCTGTGTCTGTGTCTGTGTGTGTGTGTGTGTGTGTGCGTGTGTGTGTTTCTGTTGGTGTGCCCTTGTGTATTTGTGCATAAGTGTGTTTTCAGCACATGTCTTTGCATTCCTGGAAACACACACACACACACACACACACACACACACACACACACACACACACACACACACACACACACACACACACACACGTGCAGAGAAGCAGCAGAGATGAGAGAAATTCTTATCATTGCTGCAAAAACTGTCACCAAACTGTTTCTCTACACTGCAATTACAGAAGCGAGAACAGCGTGCATTATTTAAGGACAAATGTAAGCAGTGTAGGCAGACAGAAGCAGAAAAGTCCCGAACCCACAACCCTTAATTACTTCACAGTGACGCACAAGAGTGCCTCTGAAGGACGCCGGGCTGGCTGACAGAGTGAACTTGTCCAAGTGTATGTTATTTACCGATCCAGTGAACTCAGAGCTGCGCCTTTTGTCCCGGGGGTTCAAAAGGAAAAGGGCGGAGTAAGGTACTTCTCCTCATGAATACGTTATTATTCAAAGCAATGCCATTATTATTCCGCTTCTTTGATAGTCTGCTCTTTAATATTCTTTTCTCTCAGTTCATAAAAGTTGAAATATTAAGCCCAGTGAGGGAAGATCAAAGCTGCTTCATCATCCCTTTAACACGCTTGAAATGTTCTGCATCATGACAGACAGTTTAAAAACGGACTTCTGCAGCCCACGCTGGAAATATCTTGTGTTTTCAGAGTACTGGGCAGCCTTTAAGGGGCTTAGCATTAGAATGTAATGGTAGGAACTGACAGGATTTTGTATTAATCATCTCTTCCACCCACACAGGTTTGATGCTTTTTTTTGTTTCTCTCTGCGTGTTAATGATGCAGATTGTGTTGAATAAACCAGGAGAGTTTAAAGAGGGTGTAGAGAAGGGAAAAGTATATATGTGACAGATCAAGTGAAGGGATTCATTGTGACAGGAGGCAATCAGCAGCTGCTTGAGCGCCTAAATTGTGCCGGGGGGGTTTCTGCAAAGCTGGTTGAGAGCAAATAAAGAAAAAGTGAGGAAATGAAAGAGGTCAGAAAAGTTGTTCGGGCATGTTATGAAATCTAAAATTAGGATTTCATTTTAGAATGACCCGCACTGTTTGGACTATAGGACGTTAGAAGCCTGATTCGTTCTTTACACTGGCTTCCTGTCCCTCAAAGAATTGATTTCAAAATACTTTTGCTGGTTTATAAATCACTAAACGGTTTAGGGCCAAAATAGATTTCTGATCTGCTACTACACTATGAACCACCCAGACCTCTCAGGTCGTCTGGGACAGGTCTGCTTGTTGTCCCCAGAGTCAGAACTAAACAGGGGGAAGCAGCATTTAGTTTTTATGCTCCACATATCTGGAACAAACTCCCAGAAAACTGCAGGTCTGCCGCAACTCTCGGTTCTTTTAAATCAAGGCTGAAGACCTTTCTTTTTGATGTTGCCTTTCTTTAAATAATTGTTCACCTCTTATACGGCACTGTAACTTTTATTATCGTATTTTATCTGTTTTTATATCTGTTTTGTTATTGAAGTTACATTGTTGAAAATTGGAACTGTATGACAATCGATGTAAGCATATAATGAGAATTAAAAAGTCCAGTGTGACTGTGACTGTAAACCAACTGTATACTATTGTCTACACTGCACTATATTTCTTGTCCTGTCTATGCACCACCTGTCTATACCTGTCTACTGTATACTTCGTATATTGCATTGTACTTTTCTGCTCTTTTTGCACTTCTGGTTGGATGCAAACTGCATTTCGTTGTCTTTGTACTTGTACTCTGCGCAAAAAGTTTAATCTAATCTAATCTAACTGGCCGTTCTGGGAACGGCAAGGATTTTTGGTGGATTACGTGTACATGGCAACGGCTTATACATTGTCCCATACTAGCGTCATAAAATCTTGTATTTTCTGTTTTTATATGTATTTGCTATTGTTTTTAACTGCTCTGTAATGTTTTATGTAAAGCACTTTGAATTGCCCTGTTGCTGAAATGTGCTAAATAAAGCTGCCTTGCCTTGCCTTGCCTTGCCTTTCACTGCCTTTCACTCGGGTCTGATTTGATAATGATAATTTAATAATTTGATAACTCTTTAAGGTCATTGATACAGAAAATCAATCAGTAAATCAGTCAGATAATTCTGGGCATGGTGTGAACAGAGGAGCTGCCTCCTGCTGAGTTAAACACACCTTAATTACACCTGGACGTACAGCTCATTGACCCTTGAAGGCTCTGATTTATCTGCAATAATCATCATCAACCTTACAGGCAGCTCGCTCAAAGTTGTACACTGAGTCTTGTTTTTTTTCTTTAAATCATGCTATTAATTCTTTCTTTTATAAATTGTCTTATTTTCTGTTTTATTTGTTTAATATGTTTATGCTTTTATGGTTTATGTTAAGCACTTTTAATTGCCTTTGTGTATGAAATAAACTTGCTTTGCCTTGTTTAAAAGATAAGAAAAGACAAACTGGTACCACGTTCTAATAAGTTTATAAGTTGTAGCTAATGGCTTTGTCAGTAAATAATGTATGAGTGCTTTGTAGATCAGTTATTAGCTGTTAGGAAGAAAACATTTTGGTTGCACAGTTGTGAAAAATCCTTTTGATTAATTTGATCCTCACCTGCTGGAAAATGGCTGCAGAGACTCTGGACTTAAATCGATTCTTTAACAACATATTAACAAGCATGTTTAAATGGATTACAAACAGGTATACCAGCTTTGTCACTAAATAGAAAGAATCATAGGTGTAATTTACAATAATCAATAATCAAAACGGGACAGTGCAACCGCCCCAAATAAAAAATAAAAAATAAAATAAAACTATTATAATTTCCTTTACATAAATAAAGACATATGTGCTATAAATCGATGCAGAAAAGGCACAAATTGTTGCAGAAAAATTTCCCAGAATGCAGAAAATGAAGTGTTTGACGCTCTAAATTTCAATGTTGAACCCAAAGTTACACCCTTGGAAAGAATAAATATCAGCCAAATGGAATCTCACATCTCATAAGCCAAAACATATTCTTATTAATGTCTTATAACTAATCTATAAAGCAGCAAAATTGAGCAGAAAAACATTATGCATGTTGAGTGAAATTATTACATCATCTACCAAACACAGTCAAACTGCAACAAAGTGAAATCACTAACCAACAGGTGTAAGATCAACACATACAGCATTTACAGTGTGTTCTAACACATGCAGCCTAAAATGATAATAGTAAATGCTTTGTGAAGAGTTTATGTTACAGTATGTCCATGCACCTGATATGTCCATGTACTATAGAGATGTCCTCTGGGAGAAGTTTTCTGAAGAAGAATTCATTTAAAGACCCCCTACAGACACATTTTAAAGTACGTAAAAATACTATACGCGATGATTAATATTTTGTCCAACATGACATGCCCACAAAAACGTAATAAATAGGCTCGGAAGGAACTTGTTTTGGTGGAACATGTGTACGTTTAAAAGTTAAGCAAATTTTCCGGCGGCAACAGATCAATCCCAGAAGTGGAACGTCAAGAATATAGACTACACACTCACTGACAGTCCGCTCTGCGCTGAATGTTTCATGATTTTTTTCTGACTTTTGCATATTAGACAACAATTTGATTTCCAATCTGTGATATACTGTACGTAATGTAGCTTGCCCAGGTTATGTTTGAATCTCAGATGTTAGGCAAGTGCCCAGACATCTCCCTCTTCAGGAGAGAAATGTGAATCATCTCTAGTTACAAACTTTGCACAGATACGAGCCAGTATAGTCTTTATCAGACATTGTAGGGGATGTAAACATATGAAAAGAGGAGGGGATGTTTAACTTAATGAATGTGGCACACAGTATGTTGTGCAGTTTGAGACGGAGGAAGATCCCATGAAAGCGCTCCACACCGACGACAGTTACATCGATGACTCACTCAGTCATTAAATTAGATGCGACAGCCACCTGTGGATTCGAATTCAGAGAGCAGGGTCGTGTTTTAAAGACATGGCTTTATATCTCAGCAGTACAGTAATGATGCTCATTAATCATGGTCTTATTCCACACAGATGACTTGAGACTCGAGATACAGCAATTATTGATGAGTCACCACAGGAATTAACACCCGACCCTGATGGTTCTTCGCTGCCGGAGCCAACTGGTACGCCATCTAATGACCAATCAAAAACCAGCACTGAAGAAGACATACTTGGGTTTCTGTGTGTGTGTGTGAGAGAGAGAGAGAGAGAGAGAGAGAGAGAGAGAGATACAGAATAGCTCTGACGTAATCCTCTTATATCTCCTCATCTTCCTTCCTTCCGTCCGCCTCAACTCTCCATTTGAGGTGTTTTCCGGAAAGGACATGCTCTTTGCTAACAAGACAGCTCAGCAGCAGTCGTATTGGTGTTTGTGTGTAATTAAGGCCAGGCTGTGCAGATAGATGCCTCACTGCCACTGAAAGGAGATCCCCCCCCCCCCCCCTGTCAGTCTGCCCTCTCTTTTCTTTACTGCTCTCTTCCCTTGATGTAAAACTCCTAATTTACCCAAACGAGATCTCAAACTGCTTCTCATAAAAACAATACAGATGTAGACCGGGGAGTAATTATGCTCCAGAGATGTACTGTTGCAACTAGAGATGCAAAGATGAATCGATTAATTGATAAGTTGTCAACTATTGAATTAGTCGCCAACTATTTGTAAAAATCGATTAGTCGGTAATTTTTTAGAATCAGAAAACTCTGAATAAAAAAAACAGCAAAGTAAGTGACACTTACGTGGACTTTGCCTTGGTATTTGGTGCATACACAAACAAACATATTGAACATTAAAAAGAATAAACAATAAATACCGAAAGAGAAACAAATATATACAAAATAGCTGTTTAGCATAGAAAAAGGAGGCCGAATGGGATAAAATATGTATTAAGTGCAGTAGGCAGATGTATAGCCCAGGATGGAGGTTAGTGCAAAGTGTAGTGTTCTGATTCCAACTTCTTAAATGTGAATATTTTCTAATTTCGTCACTCCTCTGACAATAAACGGAATATATTTGAGCTGTGGACAAAACAAGACATTTCTGGCATTTTATAGACCAAACAACTAATCGAATTACCAAGAAAATAATCTACAGATTAATCAACAATAAAAATAACGACTTAGTTGCAGCCCTAGCTGTACCTTAACAGAAGAAAATATATTATATAATCACAATCTATTACTATAAGGAAGGAAATCAGCTGGACCATAATCCTCATTCTATTACCTTTACCTGAGCAAATGACGACTCTCATAACACCACCTACTCTCACTTATGTTACATGGCATGATTGGATAAATCTTTTGGACATGCGGGTGGGAAAAAGCGCGGCAGTCAAGCCGAAAGCAAGCAGGCTATTTTTAACTTTGGAAACATTTTGGAGATAAGAGACCATGATATGAGGTTTTTTTCTGATACCACCAGAGAAAAGGGGCAGAGTGCCATCATGGACCAGGCTGGGGGAAAAACCCAACATTTGAAAAGATAAAAAAGAAGAGGAAATGAGAACTCCAGAAGCATGCACATAACTAATACACACACAGAGACTCACACGTATACACACACCTTGATTAGATGCCTCTTGAACTAATAGCTATTGGAGATATCGGGTAAAAAAGAACTCATTAGCGGGCAGGGTGACACAGGGCAGCGTTTAAGCTGATTAACCTGATGGGGAAACCACAGACAAATTGAAGGAAAATCCTGAATAAGTGAGTGCAGTCGATTCCATAGAGGACACACAGCGGATCACTGCATTGGTTCGCTCAGTATGAAAATGATGTGAATCATATGCTTTGGTCTTCACATTCCCCAGCTCCAAACCTACTCCTGTGGGAGATTTTGGAGTGGCTAAGACAGCACTTTCCACCGCCAACATCAAAACACCAAAAGAAGGAATATTTTGGAAGAATGCTGTTCCGTTCTCCAGTAGAGTTCAGACACTTTGAGAAGATATGACAAGGATCTTTGAAGCTGTTCTGGAGACTTACTAAGAAACTTAATGTTTTTTTTCTTTTTTAATTAGTCTCCCATCTGTATCTTACATAACAGAACAGATCATTTTTTTTACCATGATGGATTTTGATACCATGCTGTGGAAGATTAAAAAGCAAAGGATAAAGATAAGATGACACTTCATTTATCCCGAGATAAGTTGCTGTGCAGCAGTTGCAATACAAAGCAGGAAGAGTGCAAATATAAGAGTCTAACAACAATGATGCTTGGATCAGGCAGTCTGGTCTCACAGAATTCCGTGAAATGATCACGAACTGTTAACAGCGCATTATGTGGTGGTGGCACGGAACATGGGAAAATTCTGTGTGGCCACCACGGAAAACAATGCCAACGTAAAGTCAATGAGAAGATGACGTAGCATTAGGAGCGACTATGGTAGCGAGTAGCATGAAAGCCCGAAAATCCGCATAGGGAGGTTGGTTGGAGTGGTGGATGGGTCAAACAACACAGGACTTTCACCATGGAGCCTGGGGCTTGTGTCCCACGTGTCACGTTTCCTAAATCCAACCGTTGCTTTCTTCTTTCACTAAACCCAACCGTCCCGTTCTTTTTCTGAACCTAATCGTCCCGTTATTCTTTCACTAAACCCAACCGTCCCGTTCTTTTTCTGAACCTAATCGTCCCGTTATTCTTTCACTAAACCCAACCGTCCCGTTCTTTTTCTGAACCTAATCGTCCCATTATTCTTTCACTAAACCCAACCGTCCCGTTCCTTTTCTGAACCTAATCGTCCCGTTATTCTTTCACTAAACCCAACCGTCCCGTTCTTTTTCTGAACCTAATCGTCCCATTATTCTTTCACTAAACCCAACCGTCCCGTTCTTTTTCTGAACCTAATCGTCCCGTTATTCTTTCACTAAACCCAACCGTCCCGTTCTTTTTCTGAACCTAATCGTCCCGTTATTCTTTCACTAAACCCAACCGTCCCGTTCTTTTTCTGAACCTAATCGCCCCGTTATTCTTTCACTAAACCCAACCGTCCCGTTCTTTTTCTGAACCTAATCGTCCTGTTATTCTTTTCCTAAACCCAACCGTCCCGTTGTTGTCCCGCCCACCCACGACCTTTTCCTTAACTTAAGGGGCCGTGTTCATTTCATGGAATTCTTCTGTGGGCCCATCACGGTATTTTCGGTAATTCAATGAAACTGCCACAGATTTTGAGTTAAGGGGCCGTGTTCATGTCACGGAATTCTGTGAGGTTGATCAGGTCAAGTCCATTTTATTTGCATGACCCAAAATCACAGATTTGCCTCAGGGTCTTTTACAACAAACAAGAGGAGTCAAAGGGTACAGATGACCACGGCCCAGGCTTGGTGAGAGGGGGGGCCCATGCAAAGGTCTATGGTTGAACGTCTAAAACGGGATCAAGTCGCTGACAATACAAGTTATATGTATTTACATGATAAATAAATGTATTGTTATCATTAAAACACATTTCAACTTGCAGCCTTGCCTTTACTTGCTTTTGTTTTAAAGTGCTTTCAGAGGCTCCGGAGCAAAATTCATTAATTAACAACTTATTAATAAGCATGTATTAATGATTACCAACATGTATTACTGCTTTGTTACCAAATAGAAAGAATAAACAACAGCCAAAGGGAATCTCCCTTCATTCAGGGAATATCCCTTCTAAGCCAAAACATATACTCTTATTATTATCTTACAACTAGTCTCGCTTTGCCAGACCTTCCTCAACAGCGCTGCGGAGGAGGGTCTGGCTACTCCACACAGCATTCTGGGATGGGAGAAAAACGTGCTCTGGTTTATTGGCATTTCTTTAAACCAATCACAATCGCCTTGGGCGGTGCTTAATGTTCGGAAAGGGCCAAGGTGCCTTTGCGAAAGAGCCCCGGGAAGGAACTTGTTTTGGTGGAACGTGTACGTTTAAAAGTTGTTTTAGTCGTGCGACAGAAAACTCAGATTGGACAGATAGTCTAGCTAGCTGTCTGGATTTACCCTGCAGAGATGCACCTGAACAATCCCGGAAGTGGAACGTTGTGGATATAGACTTAACTTTTAACTGATCTATAAAGCTTTAGTTTATAATAGAGCCATTAGTTTATAAACCCTTTATAAAGGGTGCCTTATTAGTTATTAGACAGTGATACAGATAAACTTTATTGGTCTCCCATTGAGAACAAAAACATAAGTTAAGATAAGAATCATTATTGTCATTGCACATCAGGTATACAATGAAATCGCAGTGCTTCTAATGCATGTTGAGTAAAATTATTATTATTATTTTTATTATTATCTACCAAACACAGTCAATCTGCAACAAAGTGAAGTCACAATCCAATCCAACAGGTGTAAGATCAACACATACAGCATATACAGTGTGTTTTGACACATTGGCAGATTTAGTTACTACATTCTTTGTTAGTAGTTTAATTTACAGCATATCCATGCATCTGATATGTCCATGAACTATAGAGATATCCTCTGGGAGCAGTCTTCTGCAGGAAAAATTACTCAACGTCAAACTACCGGCAACTTTTAGATGTTGCATGTGCATAGACAAAAATAAACAGTAAAATTACACTACTGAGAAAAAATAATGACAGTTAATAGAGTGCTACCACATAGTATATGAAGAAGATGGATCTGGGAAGATATTTCCAGGTTCCATCAAAATTATGAGTAAGTGCAGAGCAAAAAACGTTCAAAATGATATGCGACTTTGTTGTTCTGAAGCCGCCTCCTCAGCTCCGTGTCACGTCACATATACCCAACACATCTGTTATTGCTGTTTTTCCTTCCTGCTGTTTGCTGTCAACAGTACATTCTTCTCTATCAGCAGAGCAACAGGTGGGCTACACCTGCTGTCAGGAGATAACTGAATCTGGATCCTCACAGAGACACACGGAATACCCAAGTGGGTAAAAGCCAACAAATTCAACTATCAGGGGTTATAAATGATTATTTGTTTAAACCTACATTGTCTAATTTCTTTAGTTGATTCTTAGCAAAAACCCCTTTGTTCTTTCACAAATATGTGCTCATTCATGTGTAATTACTTCCACCAACTAATCAAAGTATTCTCGTAAGCGTAGAATCTGCCATTTAGAATCATTCAGAATACATACCAGCGAGTCGCTCGAATGACGGCCGCCATGTTGCGCCTCCATCTTTAAAATACATTAGCCAAAGAGGGACATACCTCTGTCTTTCGCCCTTTTACACTCAGTGGCACCGTGATGAATGCCAGGGAGAGATTACTCACCAGGGAAGTGAAAAAGAGAATTAAAACGACAACGCAACAGGCAAAGCAACAAGACCAAAGTTAATATTGTATAAGTGGCTAGAACAGTCAGGCTACAATTTCACCTCTAGATCTGAGAAATTCTTACACAATGTAGCTTTAAGTTAGTTGCTGTCAATGAAGTTTTATCTTTTGCGGATATTTGAGCTTTATTATTTTGATGCAAATGGCCAGATCACAGTAGTTTTACATGTGGACATCTTTCACATCCTCCACATCTTTTGGATGTATTTTTCAACACTGTTAGTAAAGGGTCAGCAGGGTGGCTTTAACCAGTAAACAGGAACTTGGAAAGTCTGTATCAGATATGCGGCTCCATCTGCATGGAAGCATTTACAACTTGAAGTTGATACTCTGCTGTCTCTTGGTTGTTTCTCTCACAGAGGGCATAATTAAAGGTGCAGTAGGTAAGACTTATAAAACTAACTTTCTGTCGTATTTGCTGAAACTGACCCTATGTTCCAGTAGAACTACATGAAGCAGGTCATTTAAAAAAAAAAAACATCCAGCTCCTCTGGCACCATCTACAGCCTGTAGTGTGATTTGCAGAAATCCACAGCTCCCTGTTCAGATGCACCAATCAGGGTCAGAGGGGGGGTGTCTAACTGCGTGTCAATCACTGCTCATGCACACACATTCATTCTCCCTTGTGGGGGGAGGGGCTTAGGAGACCGTTTTGGGCTTTAGCAGAAAGGGTGGAGGGACTGAGAAGTTGTTGATAGGGATGTCCAGATCCGATCACGTGATCGGAAATCGGGCCCGATCACGTGGTTTCAGACTCGATCGGAATTGGACGTTACCTCCCGATCAGGACTCGGATATATATGTATATATATTGTCATTATTTTTTAACACATCTATAGTTATGCGGTGGCACAGAGTTAGACCCTTTTGACTCCAGAAATAGCAACGCGTGCAGCATGACATCACTTTGTTGCAGAGACGCTATTGGTTAAATGCCGGCAAAGTAGAACACGGAAGCAGCTTGAAGCGGAAAGCGCGAGTATGTCTGCGGTCTGGAGGTATTATAAAGTTGAATTATTATAGAAGTATCGGATCGGGACTCGGTATCGGTAGATACTCAAAATCAAATGACTCGGACTCGGACTCGAGGGCAAAAAAACCTGATCGGGACATCCCTAGTTGTTGATGTTCAAATGTTTTGGCTAAGTCCTAGATCTTCACAATCCTACCTACAGCTCCTTTAATCTTATATAATATATTTGAATCTTCTGTCCTGGGCCTTTCTGTGTGGAGGTTTCATAGTATTTCTGTGCCTGCATTGGTTTCTTCTGGGTTAATGCAAGTTAGGTTACATGGAAACTTTAGCAAATTGTATTTTTCTTTGCCAATATACTGTATCTCCTGTGGGGTCCAGCACAAAACGTTTCTCGGATGTGCTTTGTTTTGTTCCTCCAGGTAAATGGAAACTCTAAAATTGGCTGTAGATAAAAAAATTGTGAATTCTTTGTTAGAAAATTGTTAGAAAATTGTAAACTCTGCAAAGGTGTAAAAGAGGGCGCTTGTTCCTCTACGTGTCTTTCTGAATGTTGATAAAAAAAATTGAATTAATCATTTTTCCCCAGGATATCCAGACAGTTAGAGTCAATGTCCTTTATTTGGTGAACGGTGTCCAATTATTTATCATAAAGATGTGAGTGTCTGGGGACGTTTCTGAGAACTGTCCTCACTGATTTTCAAGGTGGAATAGCTTTGCTATAATCATTTTTGCTAAAAAATGGAAGAACCAAACATCATGGTAAATTAGTGGCAAAGAAGGAGAGCTGTCTTTTCCAGTTTTTGTTTTTTTTTAAAGCTGCACTAGTCAATATTTAATATTAACAATGGGTAAAAACAAAATGGTAACACTTTACCTGAAGGTGTCTAAATAAGGGTGACATGACACTGTCATGAACACATGAACCCTAACCCTAACTCTAACCCTAACTTGTCATGACAATAACCGAATGACACTTAAAGGAACACGCCGACTTATTGGGACTTTAGCTTATTCACTGTAACCCCCAGAGTTAGATTAGTCCATACATACCCTTCTCATCTCCGTGCGTGCTGTAACACTGTCTGACGCCCCCAGCATTAGCTTAGCCTAGCACAGATCATGCAGGTAACTGGTTCCAACTAGCCGACTGCTCCGAATAAGTGACAAAATAACGGCAACATGTTCCTATTTACATGTTTTGAGTATAGTCACAGCGTGTACAAATAATAAGGTCACATGAGACACAGCCATCTTCTAAGTATACTAAGTGGGAACTATATTCTGAGAAAGTGGAAGCAGTGCTACTTGGGCGGAGTGATTAGCGCAACACCGAAAAGCACAGTTACTTCCATCAACAAAACCAATGTGAATAGCTAGTTAGTAGCCAACGTGACTGGTGATCATGGCATTATTTGTACACCCTGTGACTATACAAACCAGTATTTTGGTTTAATCTCATGGCTGTTATAAGCGAATAAAACTCAGATAAACCCAGTGTACACTACAGTAACATTTTCTATCCTGGGGTAGCTTTTCTGTTTTTTTTCCGTTTTTATATTTCTTGGGGAAGAAAAAAAAAAAGAAATAGAATGGATTTGTACTTTCAGGAATCCCATTTCCCGGGATTAAATCCTACTGCTTTGCACCGAACACCAGACAGACAAAGTTAGAGACTAGCTTGAGATTAAAGTGGAGAAAGAGCCCAATCTTTTTTCTCAGGAGTTGGTAGAGACCAAAACAGAGCTAAAAGGAGAGTAGCCTAAATATTGGACTTAGATTCATCAGTACACGAGAAACGCCACTCCAAATGAATGCTAATGTTGCTCTGTGTCTGCTCGATGTGTGAACAGGGAACTGTTAGTTAACCCATTTGCCATAACGTCTTTACAAGGTGATAATAAGTCAATGTTACAGCTTGTTGCACTGACTCAAAAAAGACAATGTTGTGCACATCCATGTAGTGAAAAAGTAAATGTTTAAAGAAGGTAAAGTCTGCACAACAGCTTAATGGTCCAGGAAAAATACTTTAATACTGCAAATAAGTCACACAACATTTCGGTCTACAATTTGGCCTTCTTCAGGTGTATTTGATTGCAGTGACCCATGACACATCACATGGTCAGAGGTCATGTGATGTGCGAAAACTAAACATACATTAAAATACAATTCAGACATAGATGTACATACTAATACTATTTGGATTGGGCAAGTAAGATGACAAAATAATGACCTCACTGTTGCATGCATGTAGTTGTTTCAGACTAACGGACTCCAGCGGGTGTGACTCTCATAAATACAATTCAAATTCCTAGCACAACAATTTCAATCAACAATCAATCAACATTTATTTATATAGCACTTTACAGCAACCAGCAGGTATCCAAAGATACATCAGAAACCAAGAATAAAACAACATATCATACAATAAAAAGAATGAAACACAAAAAACAGTCAAATCAGAAAAGGTTACATAGAAATAGCAGGAGGAGAGGGAAATTATCACACCACTACTACGTATTAAAAGCCATTCTAAACAAATAGGTTTTGAGTTTGGATCTAAAAAGAGCTACATCTGTAATATCAGGGGGTAACTTGTTCCAGAGTCTCAGGGCAGCAACTGCAAAAGCCTGATCACCCCCCCACCGTTTATACCTTGACCTTGGGACTTCTAAAACCAGTTGATTTGAAGACCGCAATGACCGGTTGTGCTCACGTAGGGTTAAAATCTCAGAGAAATACTCCGGGGCCAGGCCATTTAAGGCCTTGAAAACAAACAATAAAATCTTAAAATCAATTCTAAAACGCACAGGGAGCCAATGTAGGGTGTAGAGAATGGGAGTGATGTGTGCACATCGAGCTGTATTTGTTAAAAAGAGAGCAGCAGCATTTTGCACAAGTTGAAGTCGTGAGATGGAGGTTTGATTCAAACCAACATAAAGAGCATTACAGTAATCCAACCTTGAACTAAAAAAGCATGAAACACCTTTTCTAGATCATACCTGTTAAGGAAGGGCTTAACTTTAGCTAGGAGACAAAGCTGGAAAAAGCTAATTTTAACAACATTGCTGATATGCTTGTCAGATTTCATGTTGCAATCAAAAGTAACCCCCAAATTTTAGACAGCTGGCTTAAAGTATGAAGACAGTGCTCCCAAACTCAAAGCTGGACTGTTTGGCATGCATGAAGTACTGAAGATGATACACTCAGTTTTAGCTTCGTTCAAGTTAAGAAAGTTTTGTGAAAGCCGCAACTTAATATCATTAAAGTGCCCATAATATGAAAAAAACTGGGATTTGGGGTATTATTTTGTGTCTTTGGTGCTTCCACACGCATACAAACTTGGAAAAAAAACATCCATGCTGTTTTGAGTGAGATACGGGTTTCTGTATATAACCTGCCTTCAGTCTCCGGGTGAGCTGTTCAAAATCTGCAGGCCTTTCTACATCACTAGCCGAAACGAGGGGGGTAACCGCTAACCGCGGTTAGTCCCCTCGTTCTCAATGGCAAAACACTGCTACAACACATACAAGTTCAACATAATCTACAAAAGAACTACTTCCATGTCCCTGTTCTGCAGGTATTCCACGCAAAGTTGGAAGTGCGCCCTCGTTTAGAAGAAGTCTCTCAGCTAATCCTGCCTCGTACTAACTGAAGTTAGAGAAACAGCTAGCTAGCTTATGTGATCTTACCTAGCTACTGCGCATGTGCAATTTGCAACAAAGATGGTACCGAAGTGCGATGTCTCACTCTGTAGCTAAATTAGAGACCTGAACACAGGGTGAAAAGAGGAGCTGCAACAATGTACAGTGCAACAAAAATATTGTGTTTTTTGAAAATTAAACCATGTAAACCTATTCTGGTACAACCTCAAAATACAATTATGAACCTGAAAATGAGCATAATATTGGGCACTTTAATACAACTAAGCAGTGCAACTTAGTGCAACACTGTCATTTGGTTTCATAGGCAAATAAATTTGCAAATCATCTGCATAACAATGAAATGACAGGTTTTGCTTTCCTATAATAGCCCCTAAAGGCAACAGATACAAGGAAAACAGGAGAAATTTAAGATGGCTACAGCTTGTTGTGCTGCCACCCAAGTGGCCAAACAATCAGTGACTGCAGGTTTCAAACTGGAGAAACAGATTTGAAAAAACTATTTTTTTTTTACATGCTCCGTTTGTTCAACCGGTTTGTAATTCTAGGGTTGTTGTGATTTTTGTCTAACGACCAAGTCGACCAAACTATATTTCAAATTACACTTATTAGAGTTTTGAGTCAGCCCAGTCTAAATATAATCTGTTTTCCTAAAAGGTTGTTATTCATGCAATCTGAGAGCAGTTTGGAGCAAAATCACCTAATGTCCTCAACGAACTCTACACCAAAACCACCAGAGCAACAAATCAGAGCAGGGAAGTGTCTCCTGCAAAACTTTCATGGGTATCGTTACAAAAACTAATGAAGCCGTGGTTGTGAATGAAATAGCCAGGTTGTTGTGAATGAAATGATAAATTGGAGTCACAGTCGTTAAAAGTGGGGAGGGAGAAACATGAGTCATGCAGCCTCGAGCACACAATCAAAGCTTCCTGCTCCTACGTCTCCGTCTCTGCTGATGGACCCGAAACAGGCGGCTCTGATTAGGATCAATGCGGTGAACAGGGATAACGCAAGCACAGGATTAAGCATACACTATCTATACAGCAGCAGTCATTTGTCCATCCATATTGTGTGTGTGAACACTCATCCTCTGCATTGATAAAGTGGTTGCATAAGAGGTGAAATGATATCATATTGTGGCTGCTGGGTACATGATTAGTGAGATAAACATAGAGTGAAAGTATTTATCGGGTTAGACATATTTTTCTTTTTCACAGTAAACTGTTGCAGTGTTACTCATTATTAGACGTGTAAAGTTATACCTGTTTGCTTTGCAGGGTTGTTTATCTCTGATATGAAGTTCAAAGCAATTATACCTTTAATTTACAGGTTAATTAGGATGCTATTAGAGTTTTAGTACACATGCAAGCACACACAATTAGATACTTGTTTAGTCATTCAGCATGAGGCTTTATGTACAACAACATTTTGTTAGGTGAAACAACAACAAAATGTGATTCTTCATATCCTGTGTGTTACGAATGAGATGACCTGCTACACAAATGACTTCAGTGGTTTAAAAAAATAAATCACCATTTCCCATCCAATCACAACTTGATTAACAACACAGCTGGTAATCAAACAGTAGTTTGTCCATTTGGCCCTCAGTCCCTGCACAAAAGATAAAAAGTGAATTCTTAAAGCTGAAACAACTTTCAAAGGGATGAACCTGACTTTTTATATGGGTGGGGGGGATTCATCGCTGCTTTGACAGAATAACATGGGGGTTGAACGCCAGCGTTGTTTGGTTTTTCTTGATCATTTACAGCATAAAAGGACGGAATGAGTCACCACGTTTAAATGCAGCAGAGGCTGCAAATGCCATTTTGAGGTTATAATGGCAAAGTCATACATTGCAAGTTACTGCTGATCTACATGGAATACTAAACAAAGCAATGCTCTCAGACTGGCTGTGTGACTGAAACACATCACTGCTCTTATTTAAAGTCGGCTCCTTGAGGCTGTAATCCAATACAGATGTTCAATCAAGTGTTTGTTCTGACTAAAGAATATATGACAACAATCTTATGGCAGACACCAAAATATAATTCCCTAATTGTCTTAATGCTTATAGGCTAAATATGATCATATAGCCTATATAACTCATTAGAATTATACACAACTTCATAGAAATACGTTTTAAACCCTCCATTCTCCATCCAAGTAACGAGTAATCCATTACTTTATGTTATTGCTGCTGTTGCTGTTGTTGACTTTTTGAGGCATATTTTCCCCAGCAACTTTTACGGGATGACTCACCCAAGGCAGCTTTTACGCATGACAAAAAGAAAAAAAAAATCAAAGGATAAGGTGGAGCGAGCAAATGGCAGGAGTCAGATAAAAAGGTGTTGTTGCGAGGGGGAGCGACTAGGCTATCTGAGACGTGGAAAGGAGCACATGCTGCCGCGCATTGGGACCATGCAGACCACCTCCAGGATGCTCAGCGGCGCGCTCCTTTGCGCGCTGCTGCTGCTCTCCAGCACCGCTGGAGCCCAAGTGTTGGACACCGAGTCCGAAGAGGAGCTGAGCCCCAGAGCACTGCGGGACTTCTACCCAAAAGGTCCGAACCTGACCAGCGAGAAGCAGCTGGTAAGCTTTACTTCACTTCTGCTGCGCGGCATGCATTTAAAAACACGATGCAACTTTAGATCTTTTCGCAAAAACCAACAAAAAAAACAAGTTTTATTATTTTATCAAATTGTAATATATATATATATATATATATATATATATATATATATATATATATATATATGTTGTGTTGATTATTTTAGTCAATGTGGATACCAAGTCTTAACTCAAGTCTCTAACCACATTACATTTAGTAAACCAAACTCAATTCAGAAATGCACGCATTTAAGATTTATATTTCTATTTGTCATAAAACATGTGTCCTGTGCAGATAATGACGTTTGACTTTTGTGTAATTTAATTTGTGTCATTTTAAACAAAATATGCAACTGTTATAACTACATTGCATTAGGCTTTATAACAAAAGTAGGCTATTTATTTTATTTGTACACTCCTTTTGCATTTCGGTTAATCAGCTACTTGTTTGACACTTTATTCTATTTGTACAGTATGTCCCTTGCTACAATAACAAAGGCACATGCATTGAGCACTTTTTTCTTTACTGTTGTTTTGATCCGTGTCCAGCTCGGAGCTCTCCACGAAGTTCTTGAAAAGCTGCAGGCTAAACGACTGCCTTTATGGGAAAAGAAATTTGGCCAAGTCCCAACGGTATGTTTTCAAAAAAACAAAAAAAACATTGTATTGATTGGTATTGTATAGATGCATGTCGCAACAGGGAGAAATGAATCAATCCTCTGGTTCCTCCTCAGTGTGATATCGGGGAGCAGTGCGCCGTGAGGAAAGGCGCTCGGATCGGCAAGATGTGCGACTGTCCCCGGGGAGCTTTCTGCAACTTTTTCCTGCTGAAGTGCTTATGAGCCTCGCCGGATCTGAATGTAGCATTGAGATGGGGAGTTAAAGAAAATCACTCGATTCCTTTGTAATTATAGTCATATTTTTTATGATACAGCTGAGGAGCAGGTGGGGTGACTGCCCAAAACTTACGAAAAAGAGTAGGATATATTTTAAAAGTAAACTATATTATATCACAAAACCACAAGGATATTACCGTGATGATGAGGATACCATAAAGAACCATGAAGTTAAATATTCAGAACCACTTTATGTCCGTAGGAAAACCACAGGATTATTGTTGTGATGTAACCCACAATGGACCACATACACACTGTAAAGTCTTAACAGCAATATTATGGGAACATTACCTATAGTGATTCTTCATCTGGGCAAATCCAAACTCTATACTGTCTTTTGAACTTGAACTATTTTGTTTCGGATGAATGTTTGTGTATAAAATCATGAAAATATTATTATGAATAAACATCATTGTTGTTTTGTACAGCAGTGGAGTGACCGCATCTTCTTTTTTATGTGAAAACACCACAGACCAATGCGCTTGGAATCACTTATGTAATGCGCATCAGGGGCGGAGCCAGACGTAGGAAACATTCGGGGCTCAGCCCAAACCAGAGGGGTCCAGGGGGAATGCTCTGTATTTTTCAAGCCATTTGATAATAGAATGTCTAAAAATCTGTACGTCATTTGGGAGAAAAGAAACACAACAGTTGCCAAGGAAGTAAAAGAATCATCCTGTAGAGCCGACATCCTGTTTTGTGTCTTCTTGTTCTCCAACTGTGTTCATCATTCTGAACCCCCCACCCCCACCCCCACCAGGCTCTTGGTGAGCGGCCATCTGCCGCGGTTGGGACAAAGATACAGATATACAGAAATATGATTCAAAATATTTATAGCAATGGATGGAGATGTTTCCCCAGTAACAGAACTTTTGCTCTATTGATTTGCCGATCCAGTCAGAGAGACGGAGGGGAAATGATTAAAGTAAGTAGATTCTAGTTAAAGTTATTTTAAAACCCCAAAAGATTTTGGGCTTTTGAGAAAACGTTCGAGGCTGGAGCGCCAGAAGCCAACCCCCCCCCCCTCTCCGCTCCGCCCCTGATGCGCATGTTTTCTGTTTGAAGATAATGTTATGGAGCTCAGTCAATATTTGAACAACGACATGGATGTGACTGCGATCTGTGACGTCACACGTCTGAGGGGGGCTGCCAGGCTGCTCCATTGTCAATAACAAGAGGAGGGGGGGGGGCTTCTTCCGCTGCAGAGGAAGCAGTTAGGAACCAGAGAGTGACTGTCACATCTCAGTCTGTCACACTGAGCCTCCCGGTCACTGATGGAGCAGCTCCAGGCTGTTGATCACATCATGTACATGAAGGAAGATTAAAATGCAGCACATGTATTTAGATTCAGACTGGCCTAAAACTAACATTACAACCTATATTTGATTCATGGCACATTCCACAGTGGTGGAATTACTCAAGTACTTTAAGCAGGCCAACAAAATTAAGGTTGTACTTTACTTGAGTATTTTTCATTTTATGCACACTTTATACTTCTCCTTCACTACATCTCACAGCTTTAACTTTTCAGATGACCCCCTTTTCATTTTTTCACCCCCTTCCTGTCCGGTGAAAACAATGTATCTCCAGATGTGTTAATGTTGAATGTTTGTGATAAACTGAAGGATGACGTGTTCCTTTATGTGTTGAGAAAATTCTCCTCCTTCTTAAGCTAAATAAAGTCTCTGGGATCAGCTGGGAAATGCATCGTCACAAAGCTGAAAACAGAGATGTGTTTCTGACACCATGAAAAGTTTTAAAACTTATTAGAGATACGTGGTTCTCACAGGACAGCGGCGCTACAAACATATGATGATCTTATAGACCATGATGCATTGCTGTAGATTAAACTAGCCGTTATAGTATATAAAGGAGTTAAAATGAGCACAACCTTAAACATCTACAGCAGTAAAATGCAACATACACATTAATGCAGCAGGAATATTAATCCAGGAACATCAGATAGAAGAGGAAAACACTGAGAGGGAACATTTGACTGCACAATACTTTTACTTTAAGTACTTAAAGTACATTTTGCTGATAATACTTACATGTTTTACATAAGGAAGGTTTTGAATGCAGGACTTTAACTTGGAATAGTGGAGTATTTTCACTGTGTGTATTAGTACTTTTAAAGGAATTGAATCCTTCTTCCATCCCTTCTGTGTATCCCTCTGTCCTCATGTTACATTGAGCTGTTTACTTCTTGTCATAGAGTATTATCATTTGTGGCACACAGACTGAAACTATAAACCTTTCAGGAATCAACTAATAAACACCTATCACCATACCTGAACATTTGTTGATTGAAATTATTGCCTTAATTTCCCTCTAATAATATTTTCCTTGACTTTGTTCTCACTGATGTCTTGGCTTTGGTTTTGACTTGACATTTCGAGCCCTTTGTGTTTTTTGCAGCCTGGGCAGCATCCTCATATTCCACATCACTGTGCTCATCTCGTATCCACCCTTCCGCTATGCTACCTGTCAGCTGTCATCAATAATGCAGAGGAGACAAGTACAAAATGTTGACTTAGTCCCTTCTTGCTTGGCAGTGTGTGTGTGTACACCTGGGATGTGTGTGTTTATGTACACTTGGGATGTGTGTGGTCACCATTCGGGAAGTCAACATTAAGGCAGACTGTAGTTTGCAGTTTGTGCTGATCAAACTAATCACACGTTTCCCTGTTTGTTCCATTATTTCCTGGGAAAACTATCATTAATATTTCACTAGTCTCACTTTGCCAGACCTTCCTCCACAGCGCTGCGGAGGAAGGTCTGGCTAGTCCACACAGCATTCCGTGATGGGAGAAAAACGTGCTCTGGTTTATTGGTATTTCTTTAAACCAATCACAATCGTCTTGGGCAGCGCTAAGCTCCGATGAGGCAAAATAGCCTCGAGAACGAACTTGTTTTGGTGGAACATGTGTACATTCAAAAGTTGTTTTAGTCGTGCAACAGAAAACTCAGATTGGACATAGTCTAGCTAGCTGTCTGGATTTACCCTGCAGAGATCTGAGGAGCAGTTAACTATAGTCCTCACAAATCCACCGGAGTTTAAATTCCAACACAAAAAAAGCAGAAGGTAACGAACCTCCCGCCGAAAAGAGGAACATACGGCGTAATTTCCGCTGGCAACAGACCAATCCCGGAAGTGAAACGTCGTGGATATAGACTAATATTTCACTGACAGTTTTTTTTTGTGATTGACATTTTTGACAATGGATTTTAGAAAGACATATGAATATACACAGACATAAAACAAGAAGTAAAGGACAATACACCTATATAACTAAATACATCAGGCTTTAACTAGTGAAGAAATCAAAAAACTAAAAAATAACAGTACACTGACAGATTTTTCAGGTAAAAACGTGACTCCAATCTTGGCCATTTCTTCCATGTTTTAAATTCAACGGAAGGATTGAATGCACAGATTGACACCTCTCCACTTTCAGAAACCATTGAAAGCATTCATGGTGGTTGGTCTGACAAAAAGACTGTTTATCTTGGTTCCTGAAGCAGCAATACTTTCTCCAGACAGCTAGGATTTGTTATTGATTCCTCAAGGGAATTACTTCCAATTCCAATAGAGATTGCATGTGTGGATAAGGGCACACAGTGTGATAGTCCAAACCTGCAGCAGTCGCCCATCGGGAGAAACGTTTGTTTGCGCATGATAATTAGACAGAGAAGTAAAGAATGACAGATAGACATGATGATAGAAACACCGACAGACTGAGAGAGAGAAAGCGGCAGACGGTGATTGAGAGTGTGATGGATGGAGATACAGAGCAGGTGACAAATGATACAGTCTGAAATAGAGATTGCTCCCGGAGAAGGACATATTTGGCTGTAAACCGCTCAATACATCAACACCAGACAATGCTTGAGGCAGTGAAGTTGATTGATAATGTCTGAACACTCACAGGGGCGTAAATACAGTATAGACAGCGCAGGCAGTGCAGTTGAACTGGGGCCTGTGGGGTGGACAGAGCAGCGAGAGTGAGAGGGACTTGCGAGTGATTCAGATCACCACCTCTCACCTGTGTTCAAAGAACTCATATTAAAGCTATAGTGCGAATCTTCGCAAAATGAACATAGGGGTTAAAAACACATGTGTACCGAGTCGACCGTTCTCTGGGATATGTTTTCATGCTAATCGAATGTGACCAGTTTTAGCGCAAACCGCTAATTAGCTTATAACGCTAGTCGTCGGGGCACGGGTAAAGTAAAAATAATTCTATTTCTATACCACTAACAAGGCTCAAAATATCACCACACTTCAACGGTAGCATAATGAGGATCCCTACATGTAAACCAAAGCATTGAGAACTTTCTAAGTGTACAGACAGTTTATTAAAAAGATAGTTTATAAAGACAGTAGCGTTCACGTATACAAGCAGGCGCCATCTTGGGAAACCAGTCACGACCAGTCGAACGACGAACGGCGTGCTTGAGCTATGTTACTGGTTACTGGTTGCACGGCGTTCGCCGTTCGACTGGTCACGAAGTGGAAGTGTGGTGCTATTTTGAGCCTTGTTAGTGGTATAGAAATAGCGATTTATTTTTACTTTACCTGTGTTGTTAACCCCTAGGTTCAGGAACGTCTGTTACATTCAAGCCATTGCCAAATGAGTTGCTACAAAGCTAATTAAGCCTATCAGCTCCTCAAAACCCTCTCCTTATTTTTCAGTATGGCTATGTTTACTTAATGGTGTAGTCCGGTGACTTTCACGCACAGAAGCTCGAGGGATGCGTTTTACGTCACAGCTGAGAAAGCACAACAGTAGGGTTCAGCTTTGGAGACAAAGAGGTCTGCTGCAACAGGTGAAGGCATGGCTGAAAACCTGAAGCGCCCACGTCATGTTTCATTCAGCGATTGTACTGCTAAGAAAAGACCTACACGTTCAGCAGAAGAAAAAAAAGAAAGTGACTGATGAACCATTGATGTGGCTTTTCGTAGTTGGAGAGCACTCAAAAAAGAAAAGGGACTGAGGTCAGACAGGGATGTCGTCTTACTGCTCTTGAATAGGTTACTTATTAGGAGTAGGAATTATTGCTTTTTCATTTACTCAACCATGTGGATGTGCCAACAGTGTTGATGTCATTACTTACACTACCTCATGGGGGTGACAGAAACTACACACAATAGCTTTAAATAAAAATTGGTGCCATTTCACATACGTGCCCTCAAAAAGGCAAACCCATCTCTGTCATGTTTTTATTTTTCTTTGTGAAATAGTGTGGGCTGGTAGTAGCTCAGTCTGTAGGGAATCAGAGGGTCCCCGTACGGACCAATAATACGGAAATGTGCCGGTTCACCTTCTGGGCACTACCAAAGTGCCCTTGAGCAAGGCATCGAAACCTCAACTCTTTGGGCGCTCCTCCAAGGAGCAGCCCCCTCACTCTCTGTAAGAACCAATAATACGGAGGTGTGCCGGCTCACCTCCTGGGCACTACCAAGGTGCCCTTGAGCAAGGCATCGAACCCTCAAATGCTCGGGTGCTAATAGGTCCTGAGCACGTGTGTAATTCTGTGTAAATCCTGTGTTTAAAGTTGTGTGCAACTGTACTAACAAACCCAAATTGTGAATTTCCCCTTGTGGGATAAATAAAGGCATGTCTTATCTAGTCAGTAGCAAACTAAAACAAAATGATATGATTATTCTACATAAACTACAAACACTATAAAAACTATTCAATTTAATGTAGGCGTGCAAACTCATCAGGGGTGAAAAAGGTGACAAAGTGAAAAAAACTCTCCCTCAACAATCCCAGTGGGTGCTGTGTACAATTCCCAAATTTCAGTTTATACAAGACGTTAAAATAAACATGAGCTCCTCTTGAATACACAAACGCGACGTGTCAACTTGCCATCGCAGCGTATTTTAAAGTGCTCATATTATGCTCATTTTCAGGTTCATAATTGTATTTAGAGGTTGTACCAGAATAGGTTTACATGGTTTCATTTTCAAAAAACACCATATTGTTGTTGTACTGCACATTGCTGCAGCTCCTCTTTTCACCCTGTGTGTTGAGCTCTCTGTTTTAGCTACAGAGTGAGACCTCTCACTGCTGTTCCATCTTTGTTGGGAGTCGCACATGCTCAGTAGCTAGGTAAGGACTACTAGCCAGTCAGAAGCAGAGTATGAGGGCGTGCCCTGACAGTACCTGGGTAAGGACTACTAGCCAGTCAGAAGCAGAGTATGAGGGTGTGCCCTGACAGTACCTGGGTAAGGACTACTAGCCAGTCAGAAGCAGAGTATGAGGGTGTGCCCTGACAGTAGCTAGGTAAGGACTACTAGCCAGTCAGAAGCAGAGTATGAGGGTGTGCCCTGACAGTACCTAGGTAAGGACTACTAGCCAGTCAGAAGCAGAGTATGAGGGCGTGCCACGCTAGCAGCTAGGCGAGCATTATAACGTGTGTTCCAAAGTGACCACGTTTGTCTCTGAAGTAAAGGCTGGACTACAATAGAGCTGTTTGGAGCAGTTTGTGAACAGTGTTTTCTGTTGGAGATGGTAAGTCCCTTTGGGGAGGACTTTAGGCTTTTTCACTTTGTAAACCTATAACGTGCACAAAAAACATATATAACACAATAAAGGAAAGGGAAAAAGCCAAAAAGCATAATATGAGCACTTTAAGCATCGAGCATGTTATAGATAATATCAGTGCTCGTGTTCAGATTGCCTAATGAAGTGATAAGAATCACTGTGCAGTCAAGTGGCCACAGTCTGCTGAACTGTGTCGAGGCCGAAGGCATCCTGCTGACATAAATGGTTGGGGAGTACAAGCATGAATGTCACTCGAAACACTGAGTTTATAATTATTTGATCGGCACTGCTAGCATCTATTTAAGCGTCTCTAATGACGAACTGGCTCATCCTGTTCAGTTGCCAATTAACGCTAATTAGAGGCAGTATGTGACACAATTCAACTTGTGCATTCAAATAATATTATTTTCTTCAACCTGTCAGAACCTTCCCGTAGGATATTAGATAATTAAGTTGGTGATAGAAAGTATTATTGGCTGTTTCTTAAAAGCTGCTACACAAAATCACCACGCTGTTATGAAAATGCTGTTTTTCTGCAGGGAGAAAGCAAATACACTTTACTTGGTTAAATTATCTTTATTTAAACAATATATAGAAATAGGACCACTGGTGTAAGCATACAGTAACGTGGAGCAGTGTGGATACTCACACTTCAATGCAACCCTGTTCACCTTCAACGGAAACCGGAAAAAGAAATCACACATCACGGCAGCACTTTACCCTCAAACACATCACAACTTTACGCACTTTATCAAACTGTGTTCAAAGGGATTTTTTTTAAATTGTGGCACTCTTATATTTTCATCATTGTGTGGTTCTCAGTGTTTTTTTTAAATCCGTGAAGTTAAATAAAGAAATTAAAATAAGAGCAGTAAGCTCTAGTACTTCTGTGTACAGTATAACAGGTACTGTAGTTGGCAAAGTATTTAAGAACGCTGAAAACTGTAAAGTACACCTCAACTTCTCCTTAAACATATTGTGATAAAAACTAAAACATTCCTTATGTGTAGCATTGTTTGATTGCAGACACTCAGCATGTTGTCATTTTTAAAGAAAAAAAAAAAGAAAAATAGAATCAAACATGGATGTCACCAAATAACTTCAGCGAGGTCATATCCTGCTCTTTAACGAAAACAAAAGTGTGGGTCATTTAAAATAAGAACGCAATCCGAACCTGTTACAGAAACAATCCTAAAATGCAGGGGTTAATAGGTACAATTAGAAAAAGAAATGTTGATATGTTGACATCTAACAAGTCACTTATGGATGAAAAACGGCAATATCAAAATAAAGTCTGGATTTATAACTCATACTTAGCTATTTTTGTGTTCCTTACTCATATGAACACTAAAGACAAGTCTATCATGTTTAGAAAAAGTTACAGTTACTGTATTGCACCCTGCTGCCAAACTCTAGACCCTGGCAAAGTGACGGGTAATCAGAACTGTGAAAAGACAAGTTAGTGGTTGTTTCGCTTGTAACTCAGCAGTGGGAATCTAAACAAACCAAAAAGCGATAAAGTCAGGTTTTTAAACTATGTTTTGGACTGCACCCAGTTACACTAGTGAAATCCCCAGAACAAAACCTGCCACAACAGGAAGGAACAAAGGGGCAAATATATACACGCTACTCCTAATATGATGGCAAAACTATTTTGTTGGGACAAATAATCACATCAAAATAATGCAATACATTATCCTACAATACTAAGGTAGCATTTTATCCTTCCTTTGTTTCTAACTCTTAAAACTGCTTTGCCTTTAGACAGTTGATCTTTTTGCCAGTTTATGGCTGCTTGACTTTTAAATGGTGGCACATGCTCCAACTCCATGCACTTTGTTAAACTGTTCGCTTTCTATAAAACTTAAAAATGTAGCCAGTACAGTATTAAGATTCTTTTTTTTGTTGTTGTTTTGGTGATTTATTCCAGATATTTGCCTAACAATGTGCCACCTGTATTATAATACCAAAGTATTGTGGAAAACGCATCCTGATAGTTTTGCTCTGTGTCACTCAATGATTAGCCTAGTTATGAGGTTCAGCTGCATTACAGTCTGGTCCCGACACGGTCATAAATTCCATCAGTAGCTCCATTCAGTAAATGTCACATGTCCATGCTTGCAACAGGCCTCACAGCAGGGCAAACGTCACAAATTCTCTGCTCTAAGAAGAACCATCTTCCAGCTGCTCGTCCTGAAATGGGTAGCTGAGCGCGGGAGGAAAGCCCTGACTCCGAGGCTGTTCGTCCAACAGCATCAAATCCTCCACGTCTTTCCCTTTGTACCTCCGTCTGCAGATCTTTACTGTCACTTTTCGTCCCTGAAAGACTTTGAGGGCCTCTTTGGAAGCCATGGCTTTGGCAGCGGACTCATCACGCCCATATCCAGTCCCCATGTAAACTGTCTGACAGCGAATCTCACACACGTGGCCTTCCTTCTGTGTGCGTCCTGCGGGGAGGCCAGCGATGTCCTTCAGTGGCACAAACACACAGGTCAGGGTCTCTTTACAGGACTCTGCACAGCTACGAAGTATTTCAAAATGGTCCAAGTTTGGACCGAAGCCCCCTGCCGACACTAACTTCCAGGCCACCGCCTTGTAGAGGCGGTTGAAGAAGGGCTGGTGCTCTGCTGGAGCCTGTGGAAGAGGTCCTGATTTCTGCCTCCCCACAGGTCGACTGTCAAGCTCATTAGGTCCGCATTTGGCTCTTTTGACACAGCCGTCAGCATCAACCTCTGCAAAAAAGAAAAATTGAATAGGGAAACAGACTCGTCAGGGTGTACTAACTAAGAGAGTGTGAACCTAAATGTTATTACTATGTACTGTATGTTGTCCTTCATAATATGCACTTTTGTAATGCTATGAATCATTAGGAATGAGCGATATGGAAAAAAAAACAAAAACTAATATTACAATATTTTAAACCAAACACAAAACATCTGTAACATTACATTTTGTGGAAGACTATTTCTGCTTTCATTTGTTGTTGAGACTCTGTCAGAAGAGTTTGCTCAACCCTATTGTGATTTTTTAAGACCATAGCGTGTGGTGATGCTAGATTGCATCGTGTTGAAAGGGGCTTTTAATATTTTGTCCACCCACATATACACAGTAAATGGGAAAACAAAATATCAGAAACACATTTTAAGACAATGTAATCTGTCACTTTATCTGTTTATGTATGTCACTGTGTATTCCCAACAAGCTACAATTATTAAGTAATAGTAGTGCAAACATTGAGTGGCAAATTTTCATCTTGTGTCCACCTGAACTGTCCCTGGTTAATCAACAGATTTCCGCCACATCATACATTGTAGCTGTGAAAGTAAATACAGCAGTCAGCTTTCTTAAGTGTGTATTGCATTACCAGCTGTGGCACTCCGCTTTCCTCTGGCCAGGATACCATCTTTTGTCGTTTTGTGAACTGGGGCATCTACGACAACTATGCCCTCACCCATCTCCTTGATCTTGTCCATTACAGCCTGTGGATAGCTGAGGGATGGAGAGAATAAAGACAAGTGGAGTCCTCATCTGCATGCCTTGATATTTGCTTTCTGGAGTTTATCTTTCTGCTCGGTCAGTGTGTCTTACCTGCAGCCGAGGAAAACGTGATTGGCCCAGACCATGGACAGAGAGAGCAGCCTGTCCAGACTGCTGCTGGGGACTCCGGGCTCCACTGTGGGGAAAGCCTCCATGTTTCTCAGGATGAACTCTCTCCGAGCATCCCACTGTTTGTTGCTCTCACAGTAGGTCCTGAAAGTTTCGACCCATTGGGCCAGCTGTGGGTTCTGGCCCAGATACTCTGCAACGATGTCCTCTTTGCTCCTCTCCTCTGCCATCCCTGCAATAACAAACACTGCATATAAGATGCATAGAACACCGTCACTTGCTCATGTATTTGTGTGGTACCTAAGTTAATACAGCTAGCTTGAAGCTGGCTAACTGTTCTAATTGAACCCAACAAGTTTGTAAAAGACTTGATAAATCGGTGTACCTACTATGTATTGCTTCTAGACCGCATACAGCTGGTGTTGTGTTGCTAACTTGTTTGGTAACGTTAGTAGGCTAATGAAGCTAACCAGTTGTTTTCTAGAGTGCCACTGACAAACTGACTTTAGCAACTAACGGCAAGTTAAGCCAAACGGCTGGCCAAGTAACGCTAATGTTAAGTTACTAGAAGACACGCTGATATTTACAACATGAACATGCTATCAAGCTTGACAATAATGCACATAACATGCTATAACGTGACATAGCTTGTACCGGTAGTATGGAGTAATCATTTTAACTACGACATACCAGCTCCTTCCGTTGCGAGGTGTTGCTAGCTAGCTACATGACCAAGTGATGACGCAAGACGGACTACGCTGCTTTTTTTGCGGAAGGAACTACATTTCCCAGAAGCGCAGTGCTAGCCACAGGTTACAACCATAGACACAACCATAGACAGTATATAAGTATATATATATAAGAGAGGATACAACTAGGCTCACTTTTGTTTACATATCTGACATATGGAATTATCTTAAAGGCACAAAAATAATTCCATTCTGGCAGAGCTCATTTAAGCCCAATTTTACAGTCTATGTTTAAGCCCCGGAGTAACATAGGAGGCTTTGCTATCGTGTCTTAGCGCTGCAAAACCGGATAATATGATTATTATTATTATTAATATATGATAATATATATTATAAAAAATAATAAATAAATAAAATAAATCTCTCTAATGTCTTTTATTTTTTGCTGGATATATGTATGCAAGATTTTAAAGAAACCCTATTTAACTTTCCAACTAGCCAACATTTTCAAGCGAGGGTGGAGCAGAGAGACGGAACGTAGTTTACGTCTTTGCCCCGTGATGCGCTGCGTCGTGACGTAGCCAACCTGCGACAGCTCGGGCGGCAGTTTGTTTTGGTGGCTGAATGAGATGCTCACACCTGCATTTTCAACGTTAATCAACTAAAGCTCGTGAATCGAATTAACATGATTCACGAGCTGCTGCTGGCGTTGAGTGGGTACCCTGGGACGATTTTCACATGGAACAAACGAACAGGTTTGCAGGTAAAACTGAAACGCTGCAGGCAGCTCTCGAAGCAACGCTTCTTGCTAGCTAGCTATAATACTTTTTTTTTTTTTTTTTATCTTTTAAAACATGGTATTTTTTAACAGACGTTGCATATGTCCATCCCAACCGGCCTACCAAGAGCCTGGGTCTGCCGAGGTTTCTCCCTAAAAGGGAGTTTTTCCTCGCCACTGTCGCACTATATGCTTGCTTTTGGGGAAATTACTGGAATTGTTGGGTCTTTGTAAACTATAGAGTGTGGTCTAGACCTACTCTATCTGTGAAGTGTCTCGAGATAACTCCTGTTATGATTTGATACTATAAATAAAATTGAATTGAATATGGAAATGACAGTGTTGTCATTGCTGGCAGTGTAGTTATACATGTATGCTAGTATAAATTATTTTAAGGAGAGGCTGGTTCAGCAATTAGCTAACGTTAGAAGTGATATTTACAAAAATATACAAACAATATATTTGTTCTGTTTTATATATTGAATATATAAACAGTTCCAGGCTAAAAATGCTAGATGTATTGCTAATAACCAAGACTATATGGAAACGAGGAAACATTTAAAGTGAATAGTTGCATTCAATAATTAAGTTCTGTTATATAACATTACATGTAGAAATTTGTAGAGCCTAGAATCGAGTTACAAATAATATTTATAGAGTTCTAAAAGGGTCAAACATATGTATAAATAGCTGACTGTTAACACTCTTCGCACCTTTTTAGCTCTGCTCTTTTTTTGGCCCTGTTTTGGATTTGCACTTTACCACTAACCTTTATTTTATGATCCTTACTGTTTACTTTTGGCATGTTTATATTTGGGTTTTTGCACCTTATTGATTATCTTTATTGTTGATATTGTTTTATTTAGCACTCTATTCATTTGCACTGTTTCCTACGTACTGCACAACTGCTGCACAACAATTGCCCTCGCCTCGAAATTAATAAAGTTTTATACATACACAATGTGGAGCCTCCAGTTCACCTAACCTGCATTTTTGGACTGTGGGAGGAAAGCAAAGGTGGGAGAACATGCAAACGTCACACAAAAGTGAGGTGACAGTCAGACAGTGTTAACCACTGCACTGCTGTGCCACACTGTTTACTAAAGCATCATCATCACTAAATAACTTGCGCAACTATTTAGTGAACTTTCAGTAGTTTCTTCCTTGATCCTTCCAGCATGCAAGGATGGGCTACAATCTTGCACAAGAGATCATTTTGCTTGCAAGGAACAGAACTGTTGATATGTTGATTCACAGCAAGTTAGACCAGTTGATTCACGGGCAAGCCTCACTTTAACAGTGGTGTAACACAGGCATTCTACAGTGTTAAACTTGACTAGTCTATATGCTGAGGAACAAAAGTTTTTTGCCTTGTGCACCACAGTTCCCTTTGTGTATTGGATGCCTGACAGTGTTTCTTTTTGAACATGAAAAGTGCAACTTTGTTCCACCCACAGGTGTCCCAGGACCTTCCCTTCCTTCACCCCAGTGAGTCCAGTGTCCTCAACCGGCTCTCTAAACTGGGCTCAGATTACATGCGCTTTACAGAGTTCATAGAACAACACACAGGCCATGTGCATCAACAAGTGAGTAAAGTCCCTCGATGCCATATAACATCATTTTAGATTTTTAGCTTTTAGCTACACATTTCAATTCTAAAATTGAACTTTAGAGAGTCACCTTTTAGTATGAATACAAACTTTTTAGTTAATGTAATACAAAATATGTTCAGTTGTATCTCCACTGTTGACATTTGGCTGCATCTATAGAGTGGTTTCAGGAAGATACACAGACGTTCAGTTTGTTAAAGAGTACTTTAGCTTTCCCTGTCTAAGACAGGGTTACTCTGTTCATAAAATGGATAAGTCATGCTTCCTGGATTTTTCTCACCAATTGTTTCTTCAGGAACATCATACGAACCAGCCTAACCAGACGGGACTTCATGGAATTTACTTGCGGGCTTTCTGCACAGGGCTGGACTCGATACTGCAGCCGTACAGACAGGCCCTGCTGGACCTCGAACAAGAGGTAAAATAATGACACAGCCAACAAGAATAAATGGAGAAGCATCATGGGACAGGGTGCTCTTTTAACGTGTGTGTGTGTGTGTGTGTGTGTGTGTGTGTAGTTTCTTGGAGATCCACATCTGACAATATCTCATGTGAATTACAAGCTCGATCAGGTAAAGCATGAATTAAACTTCTAAAGAGATCACTTTAAAGACATTTTTCCATTGAAAATATACTGAAGACACTCACAGTGGAAAGTCTTTCTGAATTTAAACATATGTTTGTCTAACACTGTACTTTTTCTTTAAGTTCCAGTTGCTGTTTCCTTCTGTGATGGTGGTTGTAGAGTCAATAAAATCACAGAAGGTAAGGATTGTTTATCGAAGTTGTTCACCAGCAAATGTAAGTTCAGGGCGGCGTACAGTGCTGCCCATGTTGCACATGATTAGAGGATCAGAATCATATTTATTACCAAAGTAAGTTTTCTCTTGCAAGAAATTAGCCTGGGTGTAAGCGGACACATTGGTCAAAAAAGGCTGCGACAGGTCTCCACTTCACAAGAAAGCCCAAATAATAAATTGAGCAAAAATGATGGGAACGTCTGTAACCGCAGGGACCCTGGTTAAGGTGAAGAAAGTGAGAAAACACAAAATTCTTCTTAGGTGGAAAGCAGCAATGAGATGCCATCATGTGTCAGTTACTGCTGATTAATTAATTATGTCATCTTGTCACATCCTCTTGACTATATTCACATGAAGGTAGCCGATGAAAACTAACAGTGATTTTAACACATTTTATTTTGCAAAAATTGCCAAAATTTGCTAAAACTTGCTCAACAACTTGCTCAGCAACTTGCAAACACAAGTATTGTTTTAGGGTGAAACTCCCTTCTGAGTACATTTTATGCAAACTAAATGAACAAAGAGACCACCAAAACATCACATAAAAGCTAGGGTGGCACTGTGGGAGCTTCTGAAAGAAAATTAAATAGAAAACTAGATGTACTGATCTAGAATAACAGATGAGTAGCAGACCTGACTGTTGTGTACTTGTTGTCTGCTGTGCGCTGCTTTAGATCCATGGCTGTCAGATCCTGGAGACGGTGTACAAGCACAGCTGTGGGGGGCTTCCTCCTGTACGCATGGCCTTGGAAAAGTAAGTCCCTTTGGGAAAGTCCTTAATGCAAGTTTCAAAGTGGTGTTTACATTATCGAGGTGAGCTATGTACTTAATACAAAGCAATATGTTCTCCTGTAATCCTTAAGTGATATAGAGACTCCAAGTAACCCTGTTTCAATAGATGTTGGGTGAAGGGTTTTTAAATACTTTGTTTTTGTTTGATTATTAATATTGTTTATTATTAATATATTTATTTTGAACATGTTAAAAAAGAAAAGATAAATAGGACATGTACTTTTCAGTACAAGCAAACATACTTAGCAAACATATCTTTCAAAATGATTGTAAATGATTCAAATGAGGATTTCCATGTTCAAAAAGGAGTAGGAAGAAAAAACATTTCTGGCCTAACCCCTTTTTCTACTTTAGTTATATACAACAATTTAATTCTTCACTTATTTATACATGTATACCTGCACATATACATGCATATATACCTACTTACAGGCAAATACACATGCATACCCATATACACATTATATATTCTCTTTTTCTTTTCCTGCAAACACCTACTTGTGTCAGTGGTAGGCCTGCACGATTCGGGGAAAAATATGAATCACGATTTTTTAGCTTAGAATTGATATCACGATTCTCTGCCACGATTGTTTTCTCACGGAGTGTAATGTTTATTTCACACATGAACCATGACAAAACAAAACAAATTGGCAGTACCAAACATAGATATTTTTATTTTGGCACCTATAGCACATTACGCATCACCACACGCCTGTAAACATAGAGGCTTCAATGAATGAAGAAAATAAAGTACATACTGACCATTTAAGTACAGTAGGCTACCAAAAATAGTGACATATAACACATTGAACTAAATATGGCCCGGATACAGGCTCTTACTGAATTTCTTAAACATATTTTAACATAATTAAAACATGCCAATGTCAAATGCTTTCAATAAATTAATTGAAGGAGAAAAAAAAAGAATCAGTCATTAAAAAAATGAAATCGCGAACAGGTGGGAATTGAGATTTTATAACGATTTATCGTGCAGGCCTAGTCAGTGTTTCATAATATACAACCCCAAGAACAACACAGTCAGTAGACAATACAATCACAGTCCTACCCAATCAATATATTCATTTTAAAGTCTCTTGAAATTGCTCATTGTGTGTGATTTCATCAATACTAAATGCATACTAATTTACTTAATTTTAAGTTTTCCATTTGGTATGGGGTGCCATGAGGTGCAGGTGTGTCCTTCCTTCACTGCAGGTGCTTTAACAGAGTGGTAGTCCATGGCTATTTTACACTTTATTAAGTTTAGATGTTTGCATGTGTGTTGAAATGACACACTGTTTTATGTCAGCTGTCTATATTAATTTCTTCCTTTATGCCTTCTTCTTTTGAATGTGGTGTCCCAGCTCAAAACCTGTCTGATGAAGTAACTGTTTAGCTCTCCCCATGTCCTTTCAAAGAGATTTTGTCACCACAGCACTTGGCATGACGGCTATAGCTACCCCGTAACACCCTGCAAATAGTTCAAGATAAATGACACAACTTTAAACTAGATTAAGTAAAATAAATGGCCTTCCATTATTATAAGTTATTTTAACGCTACCCATCATATTTCTTATTTTGGAGAGTTATGGGGAGGAATTGGGCAAAGCTCAAATACAGTGTATGATTGATTTCTGCTTTTTTGTAAAACATTTCTTTGCACTGTTTTAAGGGTGTTTGAGCTGCAATGTGCATTGTCATGCACTACAATGCATGTGATAAAGTCCTCTGTATTGTCATATTCTCTGATTTACATTGTTACACTAAGATACAGAACTATTTGTGTGTGTGTCTTTGTGTTGTTGTTTTATACATTCTGCAGGATCCTGGCTGTGTGCCATGGTGTGATGTACAAGCAGCTCGCAGCTTGGATGCTGCACGGATTGCTGCTGGACCAAAGCGAGGAGTTTTTCGTGAAGCAGGGGCCCAGTGCGGGAGGAGCTGCCGCCAACCAGGAGGAGGAGGAGGAGGACCTGGGGCTGGGAGGCTTGAGCGGGAAACAGCTCCGAGAACTCCAGGACCTGGTGAGAACTACAGTCAGACACACGGGCATGGAGATCAGTACGTATTTTTAAACCGAGTTTTTAATAATGTGCTTCTGTGTTGTGGTGCAGAGGCTGATCGAGGAGGAGAACATGCTGGCCCCGTCTCTGCAGCAGTTCTCGCTGCGGACAGAGATGCTTCCTTCTTACATTCCCATCCGAGTGGCTGAGAAGATCCTCTTTGTTGGAGAGTCTGTCCAGATGTTTGAAAACCACAACCACAGCCCATCTAGAGCTGGTAATCTATCGTGCTGTGATCTAAGTGAAATCTTGTACTAGCACACTCAAATTGTTGTTTATATCACTTAGAACAGAGTTTTTAAATCTTATTACTCAAAGGTCTTTTGTATTGATACAGGTAGCAGAAATTCGTTACCGGTACTAGAGCTGAAGATCTTTACCCGAACCCCCGTCGGGTTCTGGGCTCCGGAGGACTTATTTTATTTCTTTGTTCCAACTTCCAAATGGCCTATAGCCTAGTCAAGTCCTAGTCATGAATAAATTATGTTAAAAAATGTATAAATGACTTACTTGACAAAAAGCGTTGCGCACATTTGAATAATGTCGGGCTGTAAACGGGTTCAGGCTTTTAAAAAGCTGTCAATCAAAATGTACTTGTCGGGCTCGGGCTGAACTTTTAAGGCCTGATTACAGCTCTAACCGGTACCCAAAGGTACTTTTTCCTGTATCTATTTTCTCGATCTACTTTCTCTCTAACAAAAAAAGATTTAAGTTCGAAAAAATAAGCCAATCCAATGTGTCCGATTTTACATTTTGTTATTTATTTTGAACATTTGACACACCACACAAAATAAGACCCGCCCCCAACTCCCTCTCCTCTCCCAAACCCGTCTCTACAACCTTCAGCCTTTCAGTCTGGCACCAGAGCATAAAGAACACTGATGTGCATCTCTCAGAGGAAGTGCCGTCACACCGCTACCGCATATTCAACAATTTATTGATCTATAGAACATTTATTTAAAAATAGAAAATGTTCCACTTCATAACATATTGTCAACATAACACGAGGTATGGGCTGGGTCCTGATTGACTTTCCGTTTAGGTGGAATGCGGACCTTGGTCCGGACTTTGAGAAGCCCTGACTTAAATTATACAACGCATTATTGTTTTGTTATTTTAGGCTCCATACTGAAGCACCAGGAGGACATGTTTGCTGCCGAGCTGCACAGACTCAAACAGCAGCCTCTTTTCAGCCTGGTGGATTTTGAAAATTTGATTGATCGCATCAGGAGCACAGTGGCAGAGGTGAGCTCATACAGTTCTGCATTATTTTAATCTTTTAACCAAAAAAACATTCACATAAGTTACCACGCGCTCAAGGTGAGAACATTAAATACCGTCTCACTGACTTGCAGCATCTTTGGACATTAATGGTGGAGGAGTCAGATCTGCTGGAACAGCTCAAGGTTTGTATTAATCACACTCTGTTCTGGGTCATAAATCTGTGCAAAATGAACAGTGTTGACGTCTGTATTCTCCTCCAGATTATTAAGGACTTCTACTTGCTGGGTCGTGGCGAGCTCTACCAGGTTTTTATTGACCTCGCGCAGCACATGCTGAAGACGCCTCCAACAGCCGTCACTGAGCATGGTACATTTGAATATGCAAACCGTTGCAAGTATTTTTATTGTTTTAGAGAAGGTCCAATATACAGTGCAACATTACATTGTCAATTATAACAAGACATAATTCTATTAGCCCCATCCCACCCACAACAAACCCTTGTGCCGAGGAAAGGAGGACAGCTAAAGAAACAAATAAAAGAAAGAAAAAAAACATACTTCTATTACTCATGATGGCAAATAGTGTAATCATTGTGCTTTACAATTCTTAGCAGCTATTAAGAGGGAAGTGTAGTAAGTCTTTCAAAGTAAGCCAGTAAAGGGTCCCATTTTTTTTTTTTTTTGTAGAATTTTGTGGTTGATCCTCTTAGAAAGTATTTGATTTTTTTCTATTTTAGAAACATAACATCAGAAAGCCATGTGGAGGCTTTTGGTGGTGTAGATGATTTCCATTCCATAAGTATTCTCTGTCGTGCTATTAAGGTTGCAAAAAGATCTGTCGTTTTTTTTTGTGGTTTTCCTTTATTGTTCAGTAGTTAAATTGCACCGAATGCAGAGGTGTCAAAAGTATTCACATTCATTACTCAGGTAGAAGTATAGATACTAGGGTTTAAAAAGACTTCTGTAGAAGTTGAAGTATCAACTCAAGCTTTTTACTCAAGTAAAAGTGTAAGTGTAGTTTTCAAAACTACTTAAAGTATAAAAGTAAAAGTAATGTAAGGGGGAAAAAAATGCCATTAAGGACAAAAGCTTAGGCCACGCCACAGGGGCCTTTTATAGTGCACTACCAAAACATGTTCTAAAGGCCATAATGACTATGTTATATTAAAATGTTAATGTTGAAAAATTTGGGATGCACCTGTTTCAGCCGCATTTATGCCCATTGAAAATGAACGCATTTTTGTATAATGCAAATATATTAAAGAACCGTATACGTGTACTACCAAACTACTGAGCCTTAACATGTGTTTCTTGGAGCGGAAGATATGATGACTAGTTGCCTCTAACTATTGTAATGGTGCAAAAAGTCAAACTTCAGAGGCATGTTATCATTAGCCTTTATTGGAATGTAAATGTACATCCAAGCTTAGCTGCAGGAATCTGTGAGGGCAACGGATGTAAGATAACAAAACTGTACAAGAAAATGGCTGTACCCAGGGCAGGCTTAGTAACAATTACCCTTGTATGGTTGTCTATATAGGAGTAACGAGGCTATTTTTAAAATGTAAGGAGTAGAAAGTACAGATAATTGCGTGAAAATGTAAGGAGTAGAAGTAAAAAGTCTGCTGTAAAATACTGACTCCTTTAAAGTATAGATACCCAAAAATTTCTACTTAAGTAAGGTAACGAAGTATTTGTACTTTTACTTGACACCTCTGACCGAATGCTTGTGTAGTTGCTACTGCTCCAACATTCCCACCTGTAACTGCCGGCCCCTTAATGTTGAGAAACCTACATGTGAACAAGCAATGGAGGCGAAGCGGAGGGGGCAAGTGTGCAGGGGCCAGATTGGGTTTGATTTTTATTGTACAGCAGCAGATACCAACTGCAACGTTTCAGCACCGGCCTGCATCACGGCTGCAGGCGTCTCGCACAGCAGTTTTCATTTCATAAAATGCAGTTACAGTCAGGACTCGTTAACTATTTCTGGTGACAGAGCTTTGTGTATTTTAATGTGACGTGTCTTCTGTTCCATAGATGTGAACGTGGCCTTTCAGCAGGCGGCTCATAAGGTGCTCCTGGACGACGACAACCTCCTGCCTCTGCTGCACCTCACTGTAGACTACCAGGGCAAAGACAAAGGTGTGCTGCTGACCCAGGCTTACTGTATATGTTCATTATAGAAATCTGTGTAGGACACTGAAGGAAAAAAAAACACCTGGGTGATGTGTTCACAGAAATGAATACAAATGGAAACCTTTTTCTCTTAAGATGATGCTCTTGTTTATTAGTTGTTTAGCGCCATCCAGTGGTTTTATGATAAAACAGTTACAAAATGAATAGTTAGCACTTGAAAGACATTATGTAATTATTTGCAGCCCTAGTTCTAACATATCACACACTATGTTGTAGCTTATGTTCTCAACTGAAATGAGTTTGTATTAAAACAAATGTAACAGATTAATCATTACAGAAACCAACCAAAGCCTTCAGCCTTGCTCACACACACTGTGGACACACTGATTCATCCAGATGGCTCATTCTCCCTATCTCTGTGATTGAATGCAGTTAAAGGCAGGGTTGGTGACTATTTCCAATATACACTTTTTATATACTGTTTGAAATGGTCTTTACACCCTGACAGCAACAAAAAACGTATGGGCTCTAAAAAAAAGGAGCGACAAAGATCCGTCATCTGTAGCTGCTGTATCCTGTAAGAAGGCCCACCAATCACTGCTGCTCTGAAGCAGTGGCGCTCTGGAAGGGGTTAGACGGAGCCCCGAGGAGATGCTACTTTTAAATCTTGCTGGCTTTTCAACATAATCAACCCTGCCTTTAATGGTTACTGTGTCTGGCTGTTTTTTTTTGTTGTTGTTTTTTTTATAGAGGCGACCGGCTCCAGAGATGGAGCCACTCCTCCACAAGACACCTCCCCTCGTGAGGTCCCTCCCACAGGTTGGGCAGCTCTCGGTCTCACCTACAAGGTTCAGTGGCCGCTGCACATCCTCTTCACTCCCGCCATCTTGGAGAAGTGCGTACTCATTTGGCTCCCTATTATTGTGTGAATGCTAATTCAGTTAGATTCCCAGACTGGGCCGGCCCTTTTTTTTGTGGCGTTTTCATATTCTTCCAGACTTTCTTTGACATACTATCACTTTTTCGACATACTATAACTATTTTTGACATACTGTACTATGCCTTTTTTCATCACTTTTGACCTACTATACTATGAATTTTTTTGATATACTTTACTGACCTTTTTATGACTTTTTTTCTTTTACTATACCATGACTTTTTTTATCACTTTTTGTCAACATGCTATACTATGACTTTTTAATGCCTTTTTTCGACATACTTTAGTTTTCATGTTCTTCCAGACTTTCTTTGACATACTATCACTTTTTTCGACATACTATGACTATTTTTGACATACTATACCATGACTTTTTAATCACTTATTTTGATATACTATAAATTTTTTCGAAATACTATACTATGATTTTTTTTTAACATTCTATATTATGAATTTTTCAACATACTATACACTGACTTTTTTATCACTTTTTGTCGACATACTATACTATGACTTTTTAATGCCTTTTTTCGACATACTATACCATGACTGTTTTCAACATTACATATTTCGTGGCTCAGTTGCCAGCAACGCTCCAACTAGCACCAGCAATTAGGCAATGCAGACACTGACCCAGGTTCGATTCCTACTCAAGGCCGGCCCTTTTTTGTGGAGTTTGCATGTTCTTCCAGACTTTCTTTGACATACTATCACTGTTTTCGATATACTATGACTTTTTCAACATACTATATTCTTTAGTATTTTTTTTTTTTTTTACATACTATACTATGACTTTTTATGACGTTTTTACCATTTTTTCGACATACTATACTCTGACTTTTTTTATCACTTTTTCAATATACTATCACTTTTTTCGACATATTTTATATATTTTATTTTATGTTTATTTATTAAACGTAATATATTCCACTTTTGTTTAATACAATATTTGAATCATTCAACATTTCAATGAAATTCATACTAATTAAAACCATTCCCACTTTTCCAACTATTCTCACTACTTCACCTTCTTACGCAATTATGCCAGCAATCCAGTTTAGCTTTTCAGCATTCACAAGCTTTTTCTGCAGGAAATGCATTTTCTGGTTTAACTATCGGTTTCTACTGAGTACAGCTGGTGAGCATCCTCTCCTCTCTGTGGTCAGGTACAACGTTGTGTTCAGGTACCTGCTGAGTGTGCGGCGGGTGCAGTCGCAGCTGCAGCACTGCTGGGCTCTCCAGATGCAGAGGAAACACCTCAAGTCCAGCCAGACAGACGCTGTTAAGTGGCGACTACGCAACCACATGGCGTTCCTGATCGACAACCTGCAGTACTACTTGCAGGTAATAATTCAGTGAAAGAGGCACCGCGAGCCAGATGTATAAACAATATGTATTCATGCACCTTTAGCACATGCAAACCGGTATTTACCAAAACAGATTGTGCGGTAAGATATTCTGCACATACTATAAACCATGGTCGTCAAGAGAAATCCTCGCCCGACTTTTAAGATAAATCGCTTAATTAAAACAGGCAGAATGTCGTTTAAAGGTCCAGTGTGTAACGTGTTTAGTTGTTCATTATCAAAATCTGTGTTGCCCGTTCACAAACTTGTCCTTTTTCATGAATATTTACCTCCACCATCAATTCCAAGTATTCCTTTTGGCTTGAAATTTAACATTTGCATTCACATCAACAGGGGTAGACGCTCCATATTCATGCACCATCTTGAAATACGTTAGCCGGTAAGGGACATACAGGACATACTGCTCCGTCTTTCGCGTTTTCGCTGTCACGTGATAAACTCACAGATGCTGCTAATGCTGCTAATGGGTATCGTAGCTTCCCGGCCCCGGCAAGTTTGAAGAAGGAAACATGGAGGAGCGCACATATTAACCTGTTATTATGTAAACATACCAGACAATAATAGCAATATAGATAACATATAAGCAATATAGATAACATATAATAAAACTTTTAACTTTTGGTTTGTTTTCTATAAATTAAGCAATCATGGTGTGATTATGTGGGAATATAAAATAAGGTGAGAGACAGAATCAAATAATGAAAGTGAA
The DNA here is from genome assembly GCF_008315115.2 of Sander lucioperca. Lineage (NCBI taxonomy): Eukaryota > Metazoa > Chordata > Actinopteri > Perciformes > Percidae > Sander > Sander lucioperca. The sequence continues at coordinate 36,438,916 of NC_050175.1, forward strand.
ACATTGTTTGTTTTGGTTGGTAACCAATTGTGCTGTGTTTAAAACATCTACTGTAATATGCTTATCAAAATGTATTTTTCTAAATTTTATTATTTCCTGTTAGGGTTTCTTCTCATAGGATTCTTTAAGCACTTTGTAAACTGTATTTTGATACAAGTCATTGTACACTCATTATTGATTACTTTTTCTTAGGTTTGATGATTCATAGGTACATGTGATGCTATACTGACACTGTTGATGCTATAAACAGCTACAGCCTTATGTGATGGTTGGTTGTAGGACGACTGCTCTTATTGGAGAACTTGATCAGTGTTACAAAGACGGTCATTTGTGCTTCTTTGTTGTTCTTTTCATTGACTTAAGGTCTAGATTTGACAACTAATGGTCTACAAGTTTAGAAATTCTTGAGATTTATAAACCGAAACGATACATGTGTACACATACCTTTCTTAAATGTCGTGAAAAAAGTCCTGATGCATTTTTTTATAGTTTTATGCACCTGGCCCCAGACATGGCTTTTAATTCACGCGCAAATCTTAGCGTGTGAACCCGTATGATTGGAGCATTGCATTAGCTGTTTTCTTGTTGGTTGTCTCCAGGTGGACGTGCTGGAGTCTCAGTTCTCTCAGCTGCTTCAGCAGATCAACTCCACCAGAGACTTTGAGAGCATCCGACTGGCCCACGACCACTTCCTCAGCAACCTGCTCGCCCAGTCCTTCATCCTCCTGAAGCCGGTATCAATCACTGAGCCAAATTTTGTTGGAACCTAACTGGCTGCTTAAATTCATCCACTTTTCAGTCTTAATGGAGTCTTAATACATGCTTCTGTCCTCAGGTATTCCACTGTCTGAATGAGATCCTGGAGCTGTGTCAAACCTTCTGCTCACTGGTCAGTCAGAGTGTGACGTCACTGGACGAGAGGGGAACTGCTCAGCTGGATATCCTGGTCAAGGTAGAGTCGCTTAAATCTTCTTATTTGTCGAATGTTGGAACATGTTAAGATATGTGTTGTAACAGAGACACATTCTAATTTCAGGGCTTTAGACGGCAGTCCTCCTTGCTGTTTAAAATCCTTTCGAGTGTGAGGAACCATCAGATAAACTCTGATCTGGCTCAGCTGTTACTGCGACTGGACTACAACAAATACTACACCCAGGCTGGAGGCACTCTGGGCAGGTAGGACACACAATACGACCATGCACCATTATCCTCTCAGCTTAAAAATGTATTTAGGTAACTTCTGTCATTGGCGTGTCTCAAAGCAGAAAACGTCCAGGCGCAGAAAATCCAACATACCTGACACTCTTGAGACAATTCTTGGAATTAATCCAAATATTTCAAATTTCTCTTTTTCAGTATTTAAGAAGAGCGCAAAGGATTCAGATATGGAGACGTTTCCATCTAAGCCAAGAAGAAACTCCCATCAGTCTTGTACTTTGCTCTAAACAAAAATACTATTAGCGTGGCATGCCTGTTAAAATTATCTTTAAAGGGTTAGCTCACCCAAGTTATACAATCCTATTTTCCTCACTCATCTGTTGAGGTATTTAGCCATGCAGATAGTTTTTGATTTACATCCAGAGATATTCACATATGTTCCTCTGAAACTTCTGCCGCCACCTCAATAAAACAGAGGAGGATGGGATTGTGTTTGTGGCGCTCTTGGCACTGAAAAATGACAAAAGAAACCAACAGCAAAGTTTGCTCAGACACAATGACATCACTGTAGACCGATTTGAGTGGGACTATTTCTTTGGTAGGAAGTAGTTCCAGTTACATCTGATCATTGAGGTCTGTGGATTAAACACATAACAAGACAAGCCTAGTTTGATTGAGCCTCACAAACTCAAGCTTCCATAATATTCAACAATTACAGCGTGGTTTAAGAACTGTTTATTTTATTTACGCAATAGTTTAACATTTTAGGAAATCTGCATCCAGATGTAAAGCATTATACCACTCTCATCTGTTTAAATAAGACGCTACAGAGGTAAAAAAACACCTTTTGACTTGTTTCCACTCTTCATGCTAAGCTAAGCGTCTCCTGGTTGTAGATTTAGTTTTAGCATCAAACATGATGCTTTCGATTTTTTTTTTAACCTAACTCTCGGCAAGAAAGTGAATAAGCGGATTTCTCAAAATGTTGAACTATTCCTTTAAAGTACTGTAGTAGTTTCCCACGATACATTTACTTAGTTCAGACTTTAAACCTTCTTTATAACAGAAATACTTAAACATACCTCAGGACATTGTTTCTGCAAAGACGAGCTGTTGAATGTTTAAATGTCATTTTTCAAGGCTGTGAACTTTACAAAGTTACGTTCACTTCCACAGTATAGGGCTGGAAGCAGAAACCTCAGAGACAGATCCCAAAACTTAGCACGTACACCTGACACTGTCTAGATTAGGTGGGAAATGTGATTTGTGTTTTGGGTGATCCGACCCTTTGGCTAATTGTCCTTGTATAAACTGTAAATATTGAAAACCTTGTTACTTGTACGGTTTTTTTTCTGTAGAGAAAATGAATTTAAACCCGTTAAAATGAAACGAGGGTCACAATTTATTATCCCATAAAAACAGACAGGATAACGTTATATACAGAAAAGGCATGCAACAGAATTAATGCTGAACATTTAACATGGTCGAAGGCATTTTGCACATGTGGAGTCAGATTATGAGGAGGAGGTGGAGGAGGAGTAGTCGTGGCGATACTGAGGCTTGCTATGGAAACCCAGGCGCTCCCCACGGATGACGCTCTGGATCAGCCACTCAGGAGACACCAGCGGGACTTCCTGCGACGTCACGTTTTTCTCTACCAATGGCGGACAGGCACGGTCTGTCACCACAACATCATACTTGCCCGCAGGAATGTCTGCAGATGGAGGGGAGAAAAAAAACTGTCAATAACAGAGTTCCAGCATAATATTTATTATAATTTGGACGTCATGTGGTGGGAGTCTATACCTGAGCCATCTTTGTCCGCCTGGAACTGTCGAAGAGAAGAACCTCCACCCAAGGTTATCAGCTGTGCCCAAAGCTCCACTGGCTTCTCAAACACCAGAAGGACCCGCAGAGCTTTGAACGGGCTGCAGCGTGGATGCCTGATTGAAGAGAAAATATATATATTAAAACAGAAAGTCCAGTTGGCTTTAACTGAGCACCTATTTCAGAAAACAATTGCTTAGCTCTGTGACTTGAATGTTAACAACCCGATACACTCTCTACCAAATCCATCCAGTGAAACCCAAAGAATGAAATGCAAAATAATAAAGAGAAGGTTTATCTGACCATTCTACTATGGTCTCATCTGGCCCCACGCCGGCAGGCAGCAAGTAGTTCCTGTAGTTGAGCAGCTTGTTCTCTTTGCAGCAGTCCCGCACCCAGATGTGTGACACACACGGCACACCGCTGGCCAAACACAGCAGGTACTTCCTTGTACGACAGTGCTGGTCTGCAATGAGCAGGCTCTGGTAAGCTGCCTTACACTGAGAAGAGATACATGGATAGCAGTGTCATATGCTGCAGCTTGAGCTGTGCTTCTACGTGATGTTTATCACCGTGGTCGAGTACATCAAAAGGATAGTTTGGATCGTTTGAAGTGGGGTTGTATGAGGTACTTATCCATATTTTCAGCCCTTTACCTTGCTGTCTGACAGCCCTTCACGACGGGGAACTGAAGCGGTTATAATCGCTCTCTTCAAAGCCACCAGACTCCTTTAACAAAAACCTTCATTTCACCTCACAGAACAGGGGAGCTGTTGCTCTGCTGCTTCCTCGCTCGGTTTTATTATTAGTTTTGTTAGTTCCTAACCCTTTCAAAAACACCAAAGTGGCAGTAGACCAGCCACTCTGTGTTCTGATGTTTTGTCAAAGGAGTAGTGGTGGCTTTGAAGAGAGCAGAGATAACTGCTTCAGTTCCCCGTCGTAAAGGGCTGTCTGACAGCAAGGTAAAGCTGTGAAAATACTCTAAATATAGCGTACCCTTAAACTGATAGATTTTTAGGTGTCTAAAAACCGTTTAGCAGCTGCACCCGTCCACAGCAGGACATTGCTTAGCTAACGTGTCGGTCCTCCTGCCTGCTTCCCCAAACTGACAGACTGTAAACACCATGCAGTGAGAACTGTACGATTGTGAAAACAATCAAAATTGGAATAATAAATTATATAACTGGAGAAATATTTGACTAAAAAAATATAAAACACCAAAAACATATCAGCAAAAAATGACAATGTTGCATCACAGCTCTTAATACATTTTGGAAAATACTGACTGCAGACTGAAAGCAGACTTTAATTTGAGGTTCTACATTATACTGTATGTAGCAAAAGAATAATTCATGGCTATAAAAAAGTTTGAGGCCATAATTATAACAAACATTGGGCATTCATCAATTTTATAGTCGTTTTCAGAGCACTTACTTGTTCTTCATTGAAGTCTGGCAGGACGAAGCCTCCACCTGCCTGCAGCTGGGACTCTGTGTATGCTTTGTTATACGGACCTGTCTGCACATAATCTGCTGGGGGGGTGAATACAATAGTTATCGTTGCTTTAATCATAACAGGAAGGGAAGTTTCAGCTGATTCAGCATGCTGCCGTTGGTGTGCGTGATTAAATCTGTACAATTCTCAGAAATAAGTGTGAGTCAAATTACTTCTTCAAACTAATCAACGTTTTGAATGAATCAAAGGATACATATTTTGGTTCTCACTGTTGTGTGACCCAGATAATGTTACAACACAAATACAAAGCCTGTGAAGTCAACAACACCTCTTTATCACTTTGTTTTTAAGTGAAGGCTGATGGTTATTTAATCAGCAGGTTTTTCAGGCAGATTTCGGGTCAGAGACACGAGCAAGTTCAATTTCTCTTGAGACAGCTACAGCCCAGGATGTTATGGCAACAAGTGAAAGCTGCCGCTAGCATAACATTAGCTCAATAGTCTGACCAATAATCACTTTTATAATTATAATGTGGCATATCTAAAGAAAATCAACAATTACCATCAATAGTAATACCCCTTAGGACCTTATAATGTGAGCAATGAATGGCGGTTAAACAAAGAAACCACCTTTACATAAAATAACTGACAATTATATAATAATTGTTGCAGGCCTATGCATGATAATCCTCAGTGTGTCATCGTCTGCCTCACCTTCCTCGTCATCGCTGCTGTGCTTGTTGGTCAGCCGGTCGATCTCAGACGAGGTAGTCAGCATGAAGGCGAAGCCCATGAAGAGAGTGGTGTTTTGGGGCAGCGGGCCGTGAGTCTCCCCCACATCACAAGACTGACCGGGGAGGTCTGTGCCGCTGCCAGAGGTGTTACACAGTCCGACCCGCTGAGCTGGAGAGAGGGAGGGAGAGAGAGAGAGAGAGAGAGACAGACACACACGTGTTAAAAGGAGAAAACACAGCAAGCGACGGAGAGCGATTCAATGAAAGTTGGAACTGTTCAAGTTCTGTTCAAGCGAATTACAAAAAACATATTTTCTCTCTCTTACCACTAGTGATATCTGGCCCTGCACTTTGTTCTATCTGCTGAGGTTTTGAGATCTGACAATTCTGAACTAGTTCCCATTAAAGCTGCTGACTCTGTTCTTTGGATGATCCAGAGAAATACTACAAACACTATCTGCATTGAGCAAGAGGTTGCGTCAAACTAGAGGTAAGTGAGAAGATTTTTTTTTTTCTGTAATTTAGCTGAACAGACCTTTTGAGCATCAAATATATTCACTCTCTGTATTAAAATGATTCCCAAAAAGCGTGACTTTACAGAAATACACATTTGATCTTCCCTCCACCCGTGGACCAACACCATGGTAATACTGTTTATTACACGTTATTAATTACCAGTCAGCCTCAGCAGCAGCCAGCACACAGCAGCAGAGGATGGACACGGACTGTCCTAAATGTTTTAGCTACGCTCAGTACAGAAATCACACATTACTGACTCCATATCACACAAGAACAACAGCTGAGAGCTGACAATGATCATTTCATCTACTGGCTAAAAACAAGATTTAAAGTCACATTTACACAATGTTAAAAAGGTTAAAAATAAGATTTGCTAAAAACGTTTAAAAAGTGCATTTAACACTTGCAAAATGATACAGACACTCATTAAAACCTGAGATGAGAACAATACATTAGGTTTAAAATCTAAAACTGACTTAAGGCTTTGTTGATGATATAATTATGTAAAAGCTTAACTCTGAAGAATGTAAGGTAAAAACTAAAAACATAAATAAAGATAAGAAAAACCTGAAAAACTTCCATATGTTAAAAAAACAGACGGGAAAGAAAAACTGCTAACTATGAAATCCAAACCGCCCCCCCCCACCCCCACTGTTGAGATGCGGCCATGGTTTTGGTTAGCGGGTCTCCATACCAGCTTTGACCCCCGAGCCCCTGCGGCCTCTCTTGGCCGGCGTCCTGTTGTCCTCGGAGGCCATCAGCTTCCTCTTGCCGGAGGGGCCGGGGGTTCGGGGGCTGCTGGAGGAGCTGCGGTTGGGGGTGTTCAGACCCTCGGGGCCTCCTCTGCGCCTCCTCTTCCCCTCCACCAGGTTATCTAAGTGAAGTTAATAAAGATGGAGCATTTGGAAACAATGGCTTTCTGAACATGTGATTTATAAAAACACATTCTGAACACACATTAAACTGAAATTCAACTTTATAAATAAAAGGGCAGCTGCGGTGGTCTTACCGAGGCTGATGTCGGAGGCTTTGGTCAGGGGGGTGGAGGGCTCGTAGGGCCCGAGGCTGTGCTGCTCCCTCAGCTTGTTTCCCTGCTCCAGAGACAGGATGATGGCGGTCCTGTTGTACCACTGCGTCTGTCCGTCCTTCTCCACACTGTAGAACAGCTCCTGCCCCTCTGTTTTATGGCCCCTAACAACACCTAAACAGACACACACAAGAGACAGAAGACTATCACAACTTTTGGTTTGAGACTCGATACAATTATTCTTTTCTTTTTATATTATTTATTTATATATATTATAGTCATATTCATAAAAATGACTTTTTGGAACATGCTGAGCATATGAATGAACAGCAGATAAACGTGATGCCAGAGTGGCTTGAGAGGTTTTCTACATGGTGAAACTGCTACGCAATGTGAACACTTGTACCTGATACAAGCCCACTTCAAAAGGTCCGAACTATCCCTTTAAAGCTAGTTTCTATAGCGTAGTTTCTGCCGCCCCCATGAGGAATTCTAAGTAATGACAACAAAACTGTCAATGCGTCCACATGTTAACCCCCCCCTTCACGCAGCTGCTAGTAACCAAGGAGGACACGGAGGATTAAAAAACATGATGGACTCTTCAGAAGAGCTCATTATCTTCACTCGAGTTTCTGCGCAGCAAAGTCACCGGACGCCACAATCTTCTGAACACAGTCATACTGAGAAATACAGAGAGAGTTGTGTGGAGCTGATAGTCATCATTAGCTTTGTAGCAACTCATTTGGAAATGGCTTGAATGTGACGGACGTTCATTACAGTTTTTCTCATTTGCTAAGACACACTAAATGAAACTGGGATCCGCTTTATCTTCATCATCACATTATTAGCACAGCAGAAGTCTTCTCTTGCAAATGTTTTAACACTTTTTCATTTGTTACACACATTTTTCACACCCTTTGTCAAAACAGTTACCACAGATCTCATTGAAAGACCCCGAACTCTATTGGATTCACTGTGGTGAACAAAAGGAAAACATCTATTCACAGCTGATAGAAAGTACTTGCATAATTAGAAAACTCTATGCACCTGTGTGAAACTCATTTGCACAACTCTTCAATCAGCAAACAGTCCTCATCCATCTATAAAAGATGCCACCTCTGTGTTGCTATTTGCAAGCATGGATCAAAGAGGTCATAGAGTAAGAGGCCATGGCAGAGGGGCCAGAGGAAGAGGAGCCTGTATGCGTGGTGGAGGAGCTGCAGCAGCAAGAGGACAAAATCGAGCTCAAGTTTCAAATGAAATTGGGGCAACAATTATTGACCATGTCATCAATCATGGCTTGTCCTTTAGAGAGGCTGGACAAAGGGTCCTGCCCATTCTGACTCGGAGCACTGTGGCATCTATTGTCAGGCTTTTTCGGAATGAGAACAGGTAATTCACAGTGTTACTGTAATGTTTACCACTGTGTATTTCAGCTTTACTGTATTGCCCTGTTAGCAGAACAAACTGTCTACAGTAATGCAGATGTTTTATCAATCCCATTTATGTGACTGTCATACAGTAATGTCAATTTTGACATGCTTTTTGCTTTTACTTTATAGGATCCACACATTACCACACACTGGTGGCAGAGGAAAGATATTTAGTATTGAACAGGAGTCTGCCATTGTAGATATGGTAGTGGCAAACAATGCAATCAGACTGCGTGAAATCCAGGCAGCAGTAATTGCAGATCAGGGAGCATTTAGAAATATAAACAGTGAGTTTGGCAACTATAGATCGAGTCCTTAAACGCCACCATGTCAGAATGAAGCAGCTGTACCGAGTTCCATTTCAAAGAAACTCTGACATCGTAAAGGAGGCACGATTCCAGTATGTGCAGGTACAGATTTTGTTATTGTAATACCTTGTTTACCATAGTTACATGCAACTGGAATACTGTAATTTGCTTTATGAATTTGTTCTTTTTCTTAGAGAATAATGGAGCTTGAAGCTGAGGGGGCACATCACAAATTCATTTTTGTGGATGAAGCCGGCTTCAACCTCTGTAAAGTGAGGAGACGCGGGAGGAACATCATAGGGCAGAGGGCCACTGTCACAGTGCCAGGTCAGAGGGGTGCCAATATCACCATGTGTGCTGCCATCTCCAATGATGGGGTCCTTTGCCACATACCAACCATTGGCCCATACAATACAGAACGCTCATCACATTTCTTGATTCATTGAAAGAAATACTGATTCCACCCGAAGAGAGAGGGCTGTTGAGGCCTGGCATGACTCTGTATGTCATAATTTGGGACAATGTGGCTTTCCATCACTCTCGCCTTGTGAACGAATGGTTTGCAGCACAGCCTCGTATTATGATGCACTTCCTTCCTGCATACTCCCCTTTTCTGAACCCAATCGAGGAGTTCTTCTCTGCTTGGAGGTGGAAGGTGTATGATCACCGGCGATATGAGCAGATGCCCCTCCTGGAGGCAATGAATGCTGGTTGCCTGGCAATAGGTGCAGAGGACTGCCAGGGATGGATGCGCCACGCAAGGAGGTATTTCCCTCGGTGCATTGCAAGGGAAAACATTCAATGCGATGTTGATGAGAACCTGTGGCATAATCGTCAAGAACGAATGGACTAAATGTGAAAGATAAAATATATATGTTTTAAAGGTGTTTCCTTTGGTAGCTTTTTTTTTTTTTTTTTTTCAGTATCCATTTGAGTTTGTAAAGTGTCATATTTCATATTGATGGCTGTATTTTGTATTTTGTTGTCCATTGTGTAATGATTGATTGAAAGAATAAATTAATTTGACCACAAGTTGAGGTGTTTGATGGAAATATTTGCTTATGTTGCATGCTTTTAATGTTTTGTGAGTGTTAGAGCATTTTGCTAACAAAATGAGTCATTTTGGCCATTGAGCTTCAGTTTTATCCTGTGTGTTAACTGTTTTGAAAATGTGATGTCAGAGTGAGCAAATGTGTTTAAGCAGTTGAGAAAAACTGTAATATCAAAAAGTTATGCGCTGAAGCTTTAAGTTACTCATTTCAAAGTTAGTTAACCCTACCATTGATTAGGTAGTGGAGTCATCTTGCTAACCCTAAAATCCCACACCGAGATACAGTCGATGGTACACATGTTGATATAGTACATTTCCTGGAAGTTCAATTAGGGACCCATTAATACACAGAATAACCTGATGAGAGTCTGTTTTTGGCTCATCCAATGATTTAAAATCCCTGAAAAAAAGGTGGAAGTTAATTTCATCACTAAATTGTTCCCTCACCTATGCTGAAGTACTCGTCCTCCAGCAGGGCGGTGACCTCCGTCCCCAGGGGGATGGGATCACACAGCAGGATATCCTTCCCCGCCACCTCGCACTCGTACCCGTCGTCAAACCGCAGGCGGAATCTCCCCTCCCCGATGTCCTTGATGATGCGGCCGGAGTAGAAGTAGCCGTTGGACGACCACTTGGCCACCACCCGCAGGCCGACGAAGCTGCTCCCGGCCGAGCTAGCCTCCTCCGGCGATGACCTGAGGGAGTCGGAGTGGCTGGGCAGCTCGGCGTCTGTGGGGCTGACGGGGAGGCGCGGGGGGAGCATGCGGGTGTACAGCTCGTCCTCTGAGGAGGACTGTGGCTGTGAGCACCGAGCACCGAGCCTCTGCAGCGAGCCAACACCACCTCCCCTTAGAGAGAAAGTGAGTCTGTTCAGACAGCAGGCAACGTCAGGCGTTGATTTAAAAGGCTTCCTGTTGGAATAATTCACTTTTCCCTCGACGTCTAGCATCTCAACTGGAAAGCCTACACTCTAGAATTACTAGTCAGTTCATTGTTTGTGCGTTCAGTCTTCCAATTCATTCAGTAAACATTATTTAGCTAAACAATGTGCAAATAAAAAACTAATTTCCTTCTTTTTCTGCCATGTCAAAATACTAGTATTTTATGATATTCCTTTCCTTCCTTTCCTCCTTTCTGATTTGCTGACAAGAAAGTCCAAAAACATGTTTAAAGCAACAGGTAAGCATCCAGGTTAGCATTTCAGCATAACTAGCTCAACCATGGGCATACAGCAGCTTCCCTTTTGCTTTGTACAACTGCTTTGCCTTAAACTGTGTTTAATCTGCAGGCAGGTGATGTGAAGTACTCAGGTGATCTTTGATGCTAACTCAGTTCCTGTTGGTTTGTGTGGTTTATTTTGCAATAAAACTGTAAACAGCACATTGTGCAGCTGTACATTAAGTACACAGTTTTTTTTGATTGATAGCACATTTGGAAAAGAAGGTTTTACGAAATCAGAATATTTTGACTTTAATGCCGAGATTAGTTTGGAAACGATTTGTAAATTGGTGGACTGACAGAAAATGAATCAACAAATTTTGATAAGTGATCACTTGTTCAAGTCGAGAGGATTTTGACACACGTGTTATTGTAAATTGAATATCTGGAGTCTGACGTTGTCACCTTGGCCTCGGGGAACTAGTGAGGGATAGTTTTCACTAGTTTCATTTACAAGAAAGAAACGAGAACATGATTTATTCATTAACTGAACTATCAAAAGAATCACTACTGAAATTAGTCATTAGTTGTAGCGCTGAGTGAGAAGTATTAGCAGATTAGTGAAAAGATGAAAAGTAAAGTGTTAGTATAGACAGTGTAGGTAGTGTGGCCTCCAGCAGTTTGCCTGTTATCGCTGCCTCGTCCGTGGTTTCTTTGAGTGCGGGCCGAGCCTCAGCGAGGACTCACCTGGACATGGAGGCGCGGGATGGGGGTCGGCCCCTTCTAGCCCTTCCTCTGGGGGTCAGCGGGACGAAGGCCCGGGACCCCAGGGTGCTGTCGCCTCTGTGCATTGTGACCACTGACCCTGCCCTTTGACCCCTGTGACCCCTGTGACCCCTCTGTTGCTGCCCGCCTCCCCTCCTGGGACTGCAGACACACAGAGGAGACCAATGGATCCGGTCAAGTTGCACAGGCATCGATCTGGGGCTACTTTCAAAATCCAAAGCACCCCGTTGAACGAGGGGTGTTCAGTGTCCCCAGATTCATGTCTGCGAGCAACTTGTACCTGAAGCAGGCAGGGATCAGTAAATCACTGAGACGTTAGGGTGTTAGAAAGTTGGGCTGCACAATAGATCATCTTTTATCGTTATCGCTGCGACATATCACGAAAGACACTTTCAGTAGAAAACTGAACTTTAAAATGTAACTGTCACTGTTTTTTAGTGCTGCCTATTATATTTAATTCAATGTTCAATCAGTTCAATAAAAGAATGTTGTAAATTTTCTTTCATTTGCTTTAAATTCAACAAGCATTTTTTTTGTGTATTTTAGTAGAAAACTGAAAGCAGCAGAAATGCAGAACTGAGTACACTTTAATATCTGTTTAATTTATCGCAAGTAATTTCGTTATTGCGATATTCAACAACGTTATTGTTGTTATAGATTTTCCTCATATGGTGCAGCCCTACTTGAAAGCCAAAGAAGGTGAAGGAGTGACACAGGAATCAGCATGCAACTAGTATAGACAGACAAAGCAGAGAGACTTTATTGACCGGACTGAAGAGACATCGTGAGCATTTGATTGGCGGTGTGGAGGGGGAAGGCGGTACCTGAAGGACATGGTCCCTCGAATGGGCGGCATGATGAAGTCCGGCCTGGTGAAGCCGCTGCTGCTGGTTCCTCCGGAGCTGTGCTGCAGGCTGGAGGCCTTGGACGACAGAGAGCTGATGTCAGCCAGGTCACCAGAGGCCAAAGAGCTGCTGCCTGTGCGGCACGGGGAGATGTCGCTGTCCAACACCTGGGAGTCCACCACTGGCTCCTCTGTCTCCTGGAAACATTTAAAGAGCAGCTATTATACTACTTTTCTGGTCTTAGTTTTTGATTCAGGACTCCTGTAGATATAAACTATGAAGATCGGCTTCCCATCATCTGTGCACTTTCTGCAGCTCCTCTGAAAGCTCGGTTTAGGTTCCTCCCCCCACTTTACATTTTCAATTCGAAAAGACATGAAATATGTAGATTTCCAACTTGCTATTAAAGTTGCATATTATATCATCCATCCATTTGGCCACAAAAAATGCCATAACATGTAGCCGTCGGCGTTCATTTGGGCCGATTTGACTTGTTGAATTGGCCAGCAGGCAGTCGGACCCAATGACCAATCTGATTGGTGGAGTGCTAACCCGGAAATGAGGAGCGGGATGAGCGTGACTAACGCCTCTCAAAATCTGACGAAAATCTTTTTAAACTGACCTTTGTCGATCTGAAATGAAGACAGATTCAGCAACTGCACGGCCTATTTCTCTCTTAAAACGTTTTCAGAAACACGTTTTGGTGAACTATCTTCGTAAAATATGAGATCGTATTCCGAACGAGCCGGCATTATGGTCTGGCTTTGAAATTCGTGAAAAGGCAGACCCACGTGACGCGTTCGTCCAATCAGCTGCCGGTTTTCATTTTTTTGGCCGTCAATACAGATTAGCGCCGCCTGCTGTTATGGAGACGTATTACGTCTCGCGCACGCGCAGAACGTACGCTCAAGGTGACGTCGCTTAGGTGTGTTCCGAGGCACTTTTTGGACTGACTCGGGGAGGCGGTCAGTCCGACTGTCTTTTCTGCTGACGGTCGGCCGTCGGGTTGGTGTGTCAGAGCCTTAATTAGTGTACATATGGTGATTGTGGAGGATGTAGTTTGTGGTGCTGTTGAACTGTTTTGTGTTATACTGAGAAGGTGCTTCTAATATTTAGTCTACCCTCGATAAAAATGAGGGGACAAAGCCTCTATACACAGTTGAATCAACACCTCTGTAAAACAGTTTAAACAAAAACCAAACAAAAGCCTCAATGAAGAAAAGATCTATTGCAGAGCTATTGTAATAGACTTCATTAGTTTCAGCTAGGTGGACCTAATGAAATGGCAACTGGGTGTATGTAAAATGTGAAACAATGGAGAACAAAGGGGTGAAAATGGCCAATTGGCAGATAGAAAATGACAGTAAAGGAGAGGGAAGGTATTTTAATGCTATAACTGATTTTTTTTTTGGCTACCTGGTTGCAGCGGAAACAAGTAGTGAACACGGTACTGCCGTACTATTGAACTTGTTAGTTAACAGTTGCTTATTTCCACATCCAGCAGTTACGGAGCAACATTATCTTTCATTCTTTGTGTTTGTGTCCACCTGACGAATGTACGTCCAATATTATCTCTCTTTTAACTGGTCTCTACAAACTCCTCCACTGTGTTCCAGTGAGTCTCTAATAGCTGTTAAACACCAACCAGACGGCCGTCCCCGAGGTCCAAAAAAATGCCTCAACACACACTGAGGCGACGTCGACTTGAGTGTACACTCTGCGCGTGCGCGAAACGTAATACGTCTCCGATAATCGGGTTGGTGTGTCAGCACCTTAACTGTGTCTGTCTGCTGTTTGCTGCTGTGAAGCTAGTGTACAGTTAAGCAAGCTGAATTAACATTTAAGACATGCTGAAAATGTTCACCTTACAGCTAGAGACATTTTGATAACTCTTCCTGTCAAAGACCAGAGGAAAGGGAAATCTGTCGGCTACCTCGGTGACTTTGCGTTCCACCTCTTTGCCGTCCTCATAATACACGTCTGTGATGATCCGTGTGACGGTGGTTCGCACTTCCTGGATGGTGCGCACGTGTCTGCGGTGGGCAGGGGCGGCGGTTCTTCTAAAGGACGGAGACTCTGGTTCACCCTTTAAGACAAAAATGCAAGAGTGTCAACGGGACAATATTCACAGACGTAAGCAGAATTTTCCGTCACCATAAACAGCTGAATGTCCCTACCCTGCCAGCTGGGGAGCGCAGCCCCGGTGCGTCGAAGCTGGTCTGCTGGGAGACTGTCCGCTGACGGAGCTGAGACACACAGGGCAGAGTGATCAACACCACAATACCTGTAAGAGCCATTTTCATTTGTTTTGGGTGTAGGACACAAACTGTCCACTGGTGTCACTAGTGTGCTTTTGAGTGATGTCTATTTAGGTAGGAACCTTTCAACAGGTAACATGGGGTGCTGTTAATCTGAGGAGCACAAATAGTTTTTGACCGCAACGCTCATGTGGATGTGTAAATGTTTATTGATGGAGTTGAATGGACACGTGGGTTCTTGCACGTTCATTTGAAGAACATTTTGATCACAAATGTACATCAAAACGCAACGATGACTATTGGAGTCAGTGATTTCAACAGTAGGCTACGGAGCGGTGTAACGTAGAAGAGAGCGCGTCAGCTAGTTTCCTAGCCACAGACTGTTTGTTTCAAGTCCGTATAGCAGCCCCTCAGTGGCTTTACGTTTTTAGGCTTAGCCATTATAACAATAACCGTGTGTTTTAAAACACATCTCAAGACATATTTGTTTTCAATGGCTTTTGGTTGCTCTTAGAGGTTTTTAGCATTTTAATAATTATATATTTGTATTCAGTTATGTTAAAATTCTTTTATTCTTACATGGTGTACTGTATTTTCTTGCTTTTATTGCTATTTTATTTTTATTTGTGTTATTTTATGACTCCTTTTGCTTTGATTTTACTTCTTGTGCCGTGCACTTCAATTTGTACAGCACTTTGATCAACTCTGGTTGTTTTAATATATTGCTATATAAATAAACTTGACCTGACTTGACAACCACAATAGAGAAACATACCATAATAACAACTTTGCAAAATTCAAATACATGCTCTACATCAGCATTGTTGATCCTTTGTGCTGTGGCGAGCTCCAGATGTGCACAGTAACCGACTAACCTTGTTGGACGGACTGGAGGCGATGGTCTGCTGAGGAGCCCTCTGTCTGCCATCGGTCCTGTTCGGGGTGGGCGGCTCTGGAGCTTGAGGGGGTCCACGCTTATCCCCAGACTGCTCGGTAGGGCCGGGAGGATCCTTATGGCTCTCCTGCAGTGCTGCCAACACTTCCTGTTGTGAAGGCTCCGATTGGCTGTTATGGAGGCTGTTGCATCCCAGCGAGGACGCCTGGGAGCTCCTCTGTGGTGAGGCAAACAGCTCCTCTCTGCAAAGATGTTACAAAAGGTACAAATGTGACGATGTGGGACATCTGGTAGAGAGTCAACAAATATATGAATCACAACACCAGGAGCCATGTGTCAGTAGGGTTGGGTATCGAAACCCGGTGCTAATACGGCACCAGTGCCTAAATGGACCGTAAAGCAACGTGGATTTCGGTGCCTCATTTTGATACGCCTTCTGCGCTTCTCTCTGGTGCTCTGAAACGGATGTTAGAGGCAACAGGAGCATCGCTGAATGTGGCGCTCGTTAACACTACACTTGACAGCAGGTAACATTAGTCTACCACTAGCTAGTAACTGGCTTAAACACGGTTAAAATGCTGACAGCTAAACGGTGTAAAGTGTGACTGTATTTCACTGGAGAGCACGTGTCAAACTCAAGGCCCGGGGGCCAAATCCGGCCCCTTGCAAATTTTGATCCGGCCCGCATATCAATTTAGGTTCACAGCAAATTTTGGCTCAACTAGTTGTGCACCACACCAAAAAAAATGAGGAAACTGTTTTTTATACTGTAATTATTTATTATTAATTACATTATGCGAAATTGGCATGCAGAATTTGACAGATTTGCTGACTTTGAGAAGCAGAGAGTTTTTTTAATATTCAGGCTGTGAAACAGGTTGTGCTGAGTCGGCTGGGGGGTAGCTGCTTTTAAGAATGTAATGTTTGGTTTTCATGACTTGCTAAATTCTACGACGGCTAAGAAACTTTTTTGCTGACGTTAGGGTTTTATGTCGACCAAACTGTATGGGAGAAAGCTATATGAGACATGCAATAAATTATAGGGGTGTAACGGTACGTGTATTCGTACTGGACCGTTTCAGTACAGGACTTTCGGTACGGTGCACATGTGCGCCGAATGCAATCTTTTGTGTGCAGAACATAGGTCAATTTTCGTGTTTCCACACGAACATATTAAGTGGCGGAAGTCTCCGCGTTCAGCGCAAATCCCGCCCTGCAGCTGATTCTAAAGTTTTCATTAGTCATGTCAATATGTCAATCACTGTACAGACACCAAACACTGATCTCTAAACCTACCTGCCGTCACTGTAACCTAAACCAATGAAATCGACTGCAGGGCGGGATTTCCACTGAAGTGGTTTGGGGAAAAAAATAATAATCACACACCGTGCGCTGTACAACAACATACACGGCACGCTTTAGCCCAGCCTCTCGCTAGCTAGCGTCATGGCCAATGCAGACAAGCCCGTAGACAGTACGGACAAGCCGGAGCTTGAAGAGCCACCCATATCATTAAGGTCTCCTGTTTGGGAACGCTTCGGTTTCCCAGTGAAATACGTCAACGGACAAAGACTAGTCGATAAGACGAAAGCAGTGTGCCGACGTTGCTAACGCACTTGAAAAGGCATCACACGAGTGTGAACATCACTACTACAAGGAAAAAAACGACCGTAATTCAAGCGCAGCTCCCGTTGGCATTTAAACAGACCTTTGCTGGTAATTCCGATCGGGCCAACGCAATAACGAAAGCAATTGGTGTTTTTATAGCAGCTGATCTACGACCATACTCGGTTGCTGACAAGCTGGGATTGGTAATGCTGCACTGTAATCCATAGTTATTTATTTATATTTTTCATTATATTTTATTATGTGATATTGGTTTGAGACTGAGAGTATTTTATTTAGTGGAGAACTTTGCAAATTCTTAAAAAATTAGACAAATTCTTGCAAATGCAAACAACCTGCAGTTTAATGTTTGCATTTCTTTCCCTTACTGTACCGAAAATGAACCGAACCGTGACTTTAAAACCGAGGTACGTACCGAACCATGATTTTTGCGTACCGTTACACCCCTAATAAATTATACAAAGTTCATTTACTTTTTTTGTTAAATAAAAGCATGTCAATAAACTCAACATGTCTGGCCCTTATTGTGATGGTCATTTCCAGCGTGGCCCTTAGTGAAACTGAGTTTGACACCCCTGCTGTAGAGGATTCCAACACCGGGACCTCATGGCCGTAGGAATAAACAAGCCGTTCTTAAATGTCACAAACTGATGTTTTGTGATCTTTTTTTTTACAAGTATCGTTTTAGCACCGGTGTCGGAAAAAACCCAAACGATACCCAACTCTATGTGTCAGAAGTCAAAGCCTTTTCAATTGGACTTGTCCTCTGGTGCCATCATCAGGCTAAACCTTACATTTTTTACTCCCTTGATGATGGTAACAAATAAGTAACTAAATAAATTGCGTTGCTTATAGACTTTTAGTCTTGTTAGTCTCTTATTTATATTGGCATGCAAACAGCACAGTTCTCTAAACTGTTTACTGCAAGTGGATTAAAGAGAGAATTCAACTGCAGAAGACATTTAGTAAAACAATCCCACTTTATCAAAGCGGGAGGACAAAACTACACCTTACCGCTCCTCGTGTCCCAAGAGAATATGCAAAAAATAACCACCCACCCCACCTCCAGAAAGTAGGTCGCGCACACACACACACACACACACACACACTCCTTATAGCATCTTTTAGATTATGTGATGATGAGATGATAAGGTGATATTATGACTTTTTTTCACAAAAGTCACAAAACTAAAAGTTGTTTAACTCCTACACATGATGGCGTTAAAAATCTAGACTGCGGGCGCCCGGATAGCTCAGTTGGTAGAGCAGGCGCCAGGTTCGACTCCTTTGATGGGTGGTGATGGTGCCGTGGATATGACACATGCCTTTGGTGTGGAAGATCTGGGTTCAGTTCCCACTGCGATACATCAACCAATGTGCCCCTGAGCAAGACACTTAGCACATAGTTGCTCCAGAGGCGTGCGACATATATAGCAATTGTAAGTCACTTTGGATAAAAAAGCGTCAGCTAAATGACATGTAATGTAATGCATGTCATTCCCCATCTCTCTTCCTTTTCATGTCTTCAGCTGTAAAGGCCTAAAATGCCCCAAAAATTATCTTAAAAAAAAAATCTAGACTGCAAAGCTAACAAAAATGGGTCAACACTGTTGTAAGCATATGGCAGGCTTTTCCCCTGGTGCCTTCATGTCTGTTATATATGGCACTCAGTCTCATAGGACCAGGTGTATATATATATATATATATACACACACATATACATCTGGGTACAACATTTGGCTAAAATGTGGGTGGAAACAGTCTGACAAAGTCTGACATTTCTGCTCCATTACAGTAGTGCTAAAAAGTACTTGCAGGATTCAAATGAGAAACTGGAAAGGAACTGGAATGAAAGCCACTGACGTTTTGGCCCTTCACAACTACATTTTCACCCAGTTTCCCAGGTTTATTTTTTGTCGTCACAGTAAAAGAATCACATCTGGCTTCATGAGATCACATTACAAATGGCATTACACTGAAAGATGCACTCCTGGACTGTCACAGTGAGTGTGCTTACCTGACCGGTGTGGTGTTGCCTCCAGCCTGGCTGTCCTCCCTTGGCTCCTGCTGTCTGTGCACCTGTCTGACACGACTGAACACCGACGGGCTGCTGGGACATTAAACATCAGTGTTACACTCCGATTTTTTACAACCAGCACAAAATCGGCTTGCAAAGCGGTTGAATAACCTATTGATCTAGCAGTGTAAACTGCAGTGCCAGGGGTAAATAAACCCTGAAGATGCATTAAACTGCCGCTAGTCTATATCCACGACGTTCCACTTCCGGGATTGGTCCGTTGCCGCAGGAAATTCCGCCGGATGTCACTCTTTGTGGGTGGATGTCCGTTACCTTCTTCTTTCTTTGTGTTGGAATTCTAAACTCCGGTGGATTTCTGAGGACTATGGTTAACTGCTCCTCAGATCTCTGCAGGGTAAATCCAGACAGCTAGCTAGACTATCTGTCCAATTTGAGTTTTCTCTCGTACGACTAAAAGTACACTTGAACCTACACGTTCCACCAAAACAAGTTCCTTCCCGAGGCTATTTTGCAGCGGCACCGGGGCTCCGTCCGGCGCTTAGCACCACCTAAGACGATTGTGATTGGTTTAAAGCCAGAACCTTTTCCGCAGTGTGTGGAGGAAGGTCTGGCCATGCAAGACTATACTCCAGCTAACAGATGTGCTCCACCAAACACAAGTTAAAACTAGTATTCAAGTATTTAAAAGCCATATTTGTTAGCCATGTCACAGACTCAGAGTGATGGGCCGAGCTAAATAAATGAACTGATCAGGTGTGACGAGCTGAGCACGAAGAATAGCTTTTAGTCAAGAACAACTTAACAGTGACTCTCCACAGCACAATTCAAGAAAAAAGCACTAATAAATGCACTCAAAAATAGAATTGCTCGATGAGCGGACTTGAGCTGTGAGCAACTTAGTGTGCATGAGTTACAGCATCCGTGTAATGGTCAACCACCAGAACATGGCGCCAAAATATGCTGTCACTCCTGAGTTTTAATCAAAATCATTGGTGTCAAAGTTACAAATTGAGTTGAGAATTTTGAAGTAGATTAGCTTTTAAATTTCATCATTATGACATACTAACTCATTGAGGCAATATGTGCCAAAATGCTGATTTATAGATTTTAGAGCTCAACCGATGCTAGATATATTTGACCAATAGCTTTATTTGAGTGTCTGATAATAATATATCGGCCGATATATCGTATATTTAAAAAGACAAAACATGAACAGATGAGAAGTCAAGATACTGTATGTAAGGAGCGAGAAATATTATAGTGTAAAAAATAAACTTGTCAGTGCACTCTAGTGGACAAACCCAAATCACTTTCATCAGACGTTTAATTTTGGCCTGTCATCAAGTTACCCACAAAATGTATTAAAAATGAATTCCGACAGCTTATGTGTCCTACCCCCGGTGACGTTTCTCAATTTGACCGGTGACAATCAGCGCTGGCTGAGAAGCTGCTAACCGAAAGATTTGTACACTGCTGTTTGCTTTTGAGTTTGCGTTGGAGGTTTTTGCAAATCTGTGCATTTTGACAGCCTCTGTCTGAACTCAGATTCACTCAACAGCGCGCCCAAATAATGTTTCACATTCACACTCTCTAATTGTAACTGCACTGCAGAGCCAGCTGTGGTGAAGGAGGCTGAGAGGACAAAACACAGTAGAGTTCAGTAAAATAAAGACCATTTTTTAGCTCGTATAGATTCATTAAAATATGCCCGGTTCAATCATTACATTACATTCCATGTCATGTCACTTAGCTGACGCTTTTATCCAAAGCGACTTACAATTGCTGGAGCAACTATGGGTTAAGTGTCTTGCTCAGGGGCACATTGGTTGATGTATCACAGTGGGAATTGAACCCGGATCTCCCACACCAAAGGTATGTGTCATATCCACTGCGCCATCACCACCCAAAACTAGTTCCTTCGAGCCGGAGTTGAACCAGCGACCTAAGGATGCCTACAACTAGGACTCCAACCTACAGTCCTCCGCTCTACCAACTGAGCTATCGAAGGGAACCAATCTTTAGGATCAGCTCGGACATCTCTACCTCAAACATATCTCTGAGCCGAAACTCATCAGCCAAAGTACACGCATTAACTGAGATATTTGTGATAAGCCGATAACAGCCATGCTGATACATCACTTGGGCTCAAATAGATTTATGAATGAAAAACATAAGAGCCACTAGAACAGGTGAACTGTCAGTTGGACCTTAAACTAGCCATAAAGCTCACTGCTGAAACAGTTTACAAGAGACATTTATAAATATCTCAATACATCGGTGCCATTGTGTGTGAAGCGACACTGAAGAACGTCCTTCAGCTGCTTTTCATTCCCAAGAGACTGAGGGGAAGGCAGTAACACACTTATGAAAGAATTCAGTTAATGTGCATAAAGAGAGAGAGTGCCAGGTTACCTGGTAACAGCCTTGGAAACAGTGGTAACCTTGACAACAGATTCATCCTCTTCTGATAGTGCTGGCTCTGGAGAATAGAAATTAGACATTTATAACTGAGGGGGTGATGAGTGCATTCAACGTACGGCTGGCAACGAATATCCTAAATTTGAACATATAGATTAATATAAAAAAAACAGACATTCGTATAAGAAAATTTACATTTGAATATTGTATAAAAAAAAAACGGCACTGCGTTGGCTAGCTGCCTCGCACGTTCGCCGGGGCCTGGGCCACTGCTCCGGTCGTCTAGCAGAGTGTACAGAATTCACAGCGAGCGAATTGGCGTGTTGATGAAGTTCTATTACGCTACCGAAGGTAAACAAACGAGGGCGAAAAAGAGGACCCCACAAAGACGGCAACGAAAACGTCCGAAAGATCCAAGAACCTGTGTCTAAAAGCAGCTTAACTGGAGAGACGATTAGATTCTGCCAGTAAGGGCTGCCGTCGAAATCGTCAGACAAATTCAAGGAACGACGAGAGACTCGGTTGTTTATGACCAAATTACAAACTGGCTCTGTGATGCGGTGTAATCCACGCCGTGTCCTGCTTCCTGCACGCTCCAGAGAGACAGAGGTAGAGAGGGCTACAGTGTTTAAATTAAGTTACATAGAACATTACTTTAATTTGTAATGAGTCGGTATGTAGGTTGTTGAAAACACTTTTAATAAATAAACATACCTATACAAGTAGTTATGTCTCCTGTTGTATTGGCTTGCCCTCTTATGGACATAATGCGCAAAAATATATATATATTTGAATAGATTCAAACCTCTGTAGGTTTTTTTTTTTAATATTCAAACGCCATTTTTGGCCAGTTTTGACTGCTCTAATCCAGCGTCACTCCCAAGAAGATGCACACGCCCAGGGTTGAGCATTGAAAGTGTGAGGGAGGAACAGCACGCAAACAGCTCTTACTCTGCAGGCTGAAGTGCTCCGAGCTGCCCTCTTCGACGGGGGTCACCAGCTTCATCCTCAAACTCAGCTTCCCGTCTCCCTTTTCCGTCGTGTCGTCCCCGCTTTCCCCCGACACAATGTCGCTGGCTGCCATCGCCCCGTCTGCAGAGACATCCCCCGCCACGCCTGACTTTTCGGAAAAGGAAGTGATCTCTGGAGGAAAAGAAAAACATCAAAGGAGCTTGACATCAGATCACGTTATGCTACTTGACATTCAGTAGACAAGTTGTCCGGTTTGTCCGGCACAGGAACCCACCGATGGGAGTGCTGTGCCTCAGCCTCTGCTTCAGCTGGCTGATTAGAGGGGGCGTGGCACCGACAGCAGGACCAATCAGCTCCCCTTCTTTAGGAAGTGTGAAGTGGAAGGAAATTTCTGTAATAGAAAAGCGACATTGGATTCACATTCATTCAGCGCATGGCTCCTGTGGAAGCCAGATCAGTCTCAAACAGAGATGATGTGTCTCTAACACGGCCATTAACTCTTACCTCTAATGTATCTACGCAGACTAAAAAAAGCCGTAAAAAAAAAATCCTTGTTGAATCCCTGTAATAAGTAGGATTTGAGGGAGTGTACTGCCAACATATTTTCTATACTGTAAGCTACAACTAAATTAAATTATGCATTTAATTAATTAATTAATTGAGAAAATAATCGACAGATTAATCAACAATGAAAATAATTGTTAGTTGCAGCCCAATACTACTGTCTGACCTCCAAATAACGTGTTTGGGGTAATCTCTTGTAATGTCTTCTTACAACCTCTTTGATCGTCCCAAACCCAGGTTAAGAAACGCTGCTTTTAACTAAGTAGTGGATATCACACTTTGCTGACTGTGACATACGGTATATCTGAGCCCATCTTACCTCCCGAGCTATCGCTCAGGCTCTTGTCTTTGAGCCCCTCTGGTTCAGGCCCCACCCTCTCAGTCTGGGAGAGCCTATCAGGAGCCGGGTGCACCTTCTTCGCCTGCGCCTGGGACTCGTGGCCGTTAGTGGAGACGGACACGTTGCCTCCGATTGGCTGGGAACTGTTGGTCTCCGACTGTGACGACACGTCTTTCTGAAGAACCTGGGAGTCTCTCTCGCTGTCTGTAACGACGACGACACTGTCCTCTCCTCTGTTGCTGCTCTCCCCCTCCGCGGGCTCAGGAGACAGCAGCTGGCTCTGGGAGAGGGCCAGAGCCATTCCTGAGGCCCCGCCTCCCAATGTGCTCTCCCCCTCCTCCATCACGACCTCCTCTTCTACCTCACCCTGCACAGGCTCGTCCATCACGTGTTTGACTGTTTGACTGTTGCCAACCGTTCCACACTTCTGTGACAATGATTTTACAGAAGGACTCTTTGCAGTTCCTCCTTCCTTCCTCAAGTCTACAGAACCCTTCACCACATCCACAGCAGATGTGTTAGAGATCATAGACTGCGAGGACAAACTGCATGGTGTAGTGTCTGGGGGAGTCTCCTGCACACAGCTGTTAACCGTCAGATCGGAGGGATCAAACTTTGGTTGCAAGCAGGACACCGCGTCGGCAGAGCTCGCCTCTTCGCGGTCACTCTTACTGTCTTTTACATTCACATCTTGTACATTCAAAGGGGTCTTTTTGTGCACGTCAGACTGCTGTGACAGATTGGTCGCCTCCTTCTTGGCACATTCGCTGCGATGCCTTGGTGATTCAGCAGAGGCGGAGGCTTTAGAACTGGTGGCAGTTTGTGACTCTGAAGAGACGCCGTTGCTCTCCCTCCTCTGGTGCGAAACCACAGAGTCGCTGGTGTTGACACCGGGCGGCTCCTCCAGTTCCTCGATCTGAGTGGCCTGGCTGTCCTCCTCAATATGTTCCGAGGTCTTCTGGGCTGGGCTACTGCTCTGCGTGTTCACAGAGAGCTGCAAAGGCAAAGTGAAAGCAGCTGACTCCAGCTGTTGAGACTGTGTCTCGCCAGGCAATGATGCCATCTTCTTATCTGACTGTTGTGGTGCCTCTTGGCTCTGCGTTGGGACAAACACATCCTGAGAAAACAGAAAAACACACACATGGAATATCATGAACTAGGGCTGAAACTAAGGATTATCTTCATTATTGATTCAACTGCTGATTTTTGATATTTTTTGCAATTAACTAAATATTTTTTGGAATTGATTAATCTCTTGCCTAAAAAAATTATTAGAAAATAGTTAAAAATCCAAAAATATTGCAACTTACACTAATATTAAGAAAATTTTCCATATTTTAAGAGGCTGTAACCAGTGAAAGTTTTGCACTCTTTACTTGATAAAATATTCATCATTCATTCATTTTCTGTTCCGAATTGCAAACCAGGAGGCAAGTCAAAAATAAACAAATCAGTGCGGAAACGATTAGTCGTTTAAGCAATTAATCTATTGACAGATAGTAACTCAAATTTTTTTTTATCAATTTTCAAGCTAAACTGCCAAAACACTGAGCTTATTTCATTCAATTCAGTTCACATTGCATCGGTGGAATATGGGCTCAAAAAACACAAATCGATGATTTTAAAAACATATTGCCATGTAAAATAAGGGCATTTTAATTTGGGAACCTTCTGGGAAATTGTGAGGGTCAATATTCTTTATTTTCTGACATTTCACTCAACAACTAATTCATTTTTTTTAATTCATTTAAAATGTAGTGAGGTGCCATGTGCTGCAGCCCTAAAACAAATGAATTGAATAGGCTAATTGATTCAGATAAAAAATGTACACACATGAGAGAACTCTGGCTGGGAGGGTATAGAGAGAGTTCGCTCTAACACAAATCCAGGGGAATTCTGGGATACAGGAGTAGAGGCGGACGGGTGTGGCTTGGAGGCTGCCTCCGTTTCCATCGGCTCTTCATTTTCTCCGGCTCGGTCTTCTGAGGGCAGTGAAGTATCCATCGCTTCATCAGCTCCTGACAAAGCAAACTCATTTTAGCTCCACTTACCAGCTGACTTGCTCTTTCAATTCAAATTCAGCCATCAAAGTAGGTTAAAATCATTCACCGTGTTCATTCTCTGGTCCAGTTGGTGAGCTGGGAACAATTAAAGGGGTGTGGGTGAAGTTGTCTGGGGTGGGGGCAACGTAGTCGACAGAGCTCCTGGAAAAAAAAGGGGCAAAAAGAACAGAATATCAGGTCATTATCTACGTTTCGCGACAGTGTGACGTCATGGGAGCGCCGTAACTATTTATACTTGGTCGTGGTCGCGACACTAGTTGCAGTCTTCTCCTGAACAGAGGTGTCGCAACTGAGGAAAGGCTACCGACTTTTCTATTTCTACGGACTAGAAGAAGAAAAAGGTAAACAACGGCAGAACTGTCAGCAGCATTGACGTCAATGTAAACGGTGGCTAAGATGATATTGGAGTCAATGGAGGAGGAAGAACAGCTGCTTCTGAGCCTGCTTGCAAAGAAACAAAGAAAAAGAAGGTGGAATGTTCTTCTTTTGAATAACGCCAGACATAAATATGGTGAGTTCAATATCCTCGTGAAACCAATGAGGATGATAGACGAAGAGAAGCACTTTGAATACTTCAGAATGTCTGCACAAGGATTCGATGACCTACTTCGTCGGATCAAGCCTTTCATTCACCATAAAATAACTCATCTTAACCCAGTAGGTTTACAAGAGAGACTTGCAGTCACTCTGAGAGTCCTGGCATCCGGTACCAGTCAGAATGCAGTTTCCGCTTTGTCGTGCGCCGCTGATAAAAATAGAGACCTGGCGCGCCAGCGAGATCTACATCATTTTGACGTCACACTGTCGCGCGACAGATCGGGAACAGCGACTTTAAAGAGGCCTTTAGGATGTTAATGATTAACCGTTTAACCCTTGACCAACAATAAGAATTCTGACCTATTAAAAACAGTATTATTAAAACAAAAATAAAAAAGTGGCCGAAAAACGTCTTAACAAGCTGCGTTCTAAGCTTCTTTTTACTGCTGAGCTCGTGGCTCTCTGCTGGACGGCGCTGCTATATCGATGAGGACTCCGTTGCTTGCTGGTCAGTTAACGGTTAATGATCGGTTAACAGGGTTCGACAGGATGGATAGTGGACAGGATAACTCAATATGAGAGCACTCTTGTGACTTACTGGGACAGACTTTCCTGCACCAGTGTTCCCTGTCCAGACAGATGCAGCAGTCGCAGGGTGTGGGCCGGTGTCGAGGTGGGGTGAGCCTGCTGCTCCGGCTCAGACACTGTGCTGTCCACCGCAGCACCTGAGAGTAGCACAAAGGTAGGTGTGTGTGTGTGTGTGTGTGTGTGTGTGTGTGTGTGTGTGTGTGTGTGTGTGTATGTGTGTATATATATATATATATATATATATATATATATATATATATATATATATATATATATATATGGGACAGAGAGAAGGACAGAGAAAGACAACAGTCCAACTTTCAACTTGTATAAACCACTTTCTGTTTGACTGACACGACTTACCTGGCTGTGAAATAGAAAGAATTGTCAGCAACACTCTCCTATTATCTGCAACCTTGAAAAGACCATACAGGTTTGCATATGCACAAATGTACCTGTCTTGTCAGCGTCGAACATGTCCTCCTGCGAGGACAGGATCTCACAGTCCTGCTCGCCATGCTCACCAGAGGCCTGTGAGTGCAGAAGAGCCTGGACGCTCAGCTGCCTCCCCAACGGACCTGGAGGCTCCAATGAGCTGCTGGAGCTCACCTCAGATCTGGAGGAGGAAAAAAAAGAAGAAAAAAAACGCTGCTCATCCCAAAGCAGTATGTGCACAGTTAATGAATGTAGGATTTAAACACCATATGGAGCTGTACCTCACTGCTTTGTTGTCCTGACTCTCTGAAGTCCTGGAGCTGATGTTCTGCTCTGCTTGTGATGAAAAGAAGGTGTAAGTTAGACTGACTCTTTACACTATTTGATGTCAGTACGAATGCTCTGATCAGGTACTAAATAATGAACTGTTACAGCCAGCCGTCATGCTTCATCCAGTGGGATTAGGAATTTATTTCTGCTCTAACCGACACACACATTGTGCATTTGTTCATTCCACCAGCAGCCTCACAGTAAAAAGTAAACCATGAGTGGTTCCCCTGGAGCAAGTATAAATATGTTGCCTTGACAATGAACACTTCAACCCTCGTTATACTTAATGTATGCATCTTGAGCTGAGGAAATAGTTACCAGAGAGATATAAAAGAAAGGAAGCATGGGGGTGGCAGTAGCTCAGTCCGTAGGGAGTTGGGTTAGGAACCGGAGAGTCGCTGGTTCAAGTCCCCGTACGGACCGAAGTACGGAGTGTGGACTGGTAGCTGGAGAGGTGCCAGTTCACCTCCTGGGCACTGCCAAGGTGCTCTTGAGCAAGGCACCAAACCCCCCATCTGCTCGGGGCTTCACTCTGACATCTCTCCATTAGTGTGTTTAGCAAGTGTACAAATGACAGGAAATACCAACATAAAGTCATAGTGAGGTGTTTCTCCAGAACATCTTCAGTGATCCTTTCTCCATGTCTGACACGTCACTCCACAGTCTCCCATAAGTGTTCAGTAGGGTTGATATCTGGTGACACTGAAGGCATCATTTGTATACTAATAAAACCATTATTCCATACAGGTCCTGTATGGAAGCATCTGAATTTGTTATGTCACTCACTTATTCAGGATGATCCTTTAATATGTAAATCATTCTCGAGACGTGCAGGTTAACATTCTCTGGATCAATTCAAAAGGAGATTTTGGGACTAAATAACATCGAAACATAGGAAAATGGAATAAAAAAAAAAAAACGTCTTAATACCTAATTTGGTGCGTCTTTCGCTGTCTGGCTGCGGTACGATGTCTTCTTCTTCCTCCTGACTGTTCCTTGCTTCACCTCGCAGATCCTGACTCTGGGAAAGCTCGAGAAACCCAAACTGAGAGGTTCCCTCTGAAACACAGACACACAGATGTCATCAAACTTAACAACACGTGATGTAATATTAAATTATATACTGGACATGGATGTTATTCTTCCTTAACATGTGAGAAGAGCTCCTACCCTCAGACTGAATGCAGTGTGTGGTAGAATCAGCTCCAGAATCCATATCAGTGTCCTCTGCTGCACACCTGCAAGAATAAGAACCAGAGTGAAAACACTATATCACTGCCTTACCCTGAGCATCATCAATCAGTAAACATGTCTGGTCCCCACATACTTTTTCTTGTTCGCTGGAGGGCTAATGGTTAGAACTTGACTTTCCTCCTGGAATGCAGAACTGGGGTTGTCCGCCATGAGAATGCCTAAATTAAGAAAACAGGGTTGTTTTTGTTTTATACAGGATTAGTAACATACATATGAATGCCATATCCATGTTGTTAAAAAAAAAAAGCACTGACCTGGTTCGGCTTGGTAGTTACTCTGGGAGCTCTCTGATTGGCTATCAGTCTGAGATAATCTGCTTCCTAACGGGGAAGATATCAGTTCCTGGACGAGAAAAAATCTTCACTAGCTGCACAAAGCAACACACTGTAAAATATATGAAACTAATTCAAAATATAAGGGGGGAAAAGCAAATCTGCTGTCATGAGTCAGGTTCCCTTCAATGCATTGGTGAGCCAAAAGAGAAAAAGTTCAGATTTAGAGGCAGTGGTGAGCAAAAGGTATGCTCGTCTACTAAACAAACTTTTTAAAGCCATACAGCTTATAATAAATGGCAGTGGGGGGACACAGACTTGATGAGAGGTGCCTGGGTGCTTTGTCTCAGTCACTATACTCCAGCCTAATTTGCTCAAGTTGTCAACCAAAATACTTTAAAAGATTTTGTCATGTTGGCAGAAAAGCTGATCAACTTAAACAAATCAAAGTCTGTTTGGAAAAGATATATATTGAACCTCTCTGCTACCTCACTAGCAGGGGGGGGAAGTGGTCTAAAGTTCAATGAACTCAGAGATTCCGATATGGCTGCAGATCTGGGCCACGTGAGCACTGCCACTTCAGATCGCCTGAACAGCCAGCCACCTCGGGCCTCTCTGTATGCTATCTGTGCTCCAGTTTTCCCCACTGTCCAAAGACATGTAGGTTATGTGAATTGGGATCTTTTAAATTGCCCATAGGCGTATTGTAGCTGTGAATAGTTGTTTTTCCTATATGTGTCAGCCTTGTGATAGACTTGCAACCTGTCAACTAGGGGTGTGAATCTTCCCTGCTCTCACGATTCGATTACGATTATCCTGTCAACTATTCAATCCGATCCGATATCCCAATGCATCACGATCCGTCACCTCCTCAATATTATTTTGTATTGCTACACATGGTTTTCATCAACAAATTCAATATGAACTCCGTATTTTATTGTATCTGCTCTTAAAAAAGAGTCTGAGCACAGACAACAGACGAAAGGCAAAAACTAAAAAAGCAGCAACCGGAAAATCAACAAGTAACATCAACAGGCAATAATCGACTATGGTCTGTCACTGCATCGATGCAGAATCCTCCACGTCCACATCGCGATGCATCGATGCATTATTATTAATTTCAACACCCCTACTGTCAAGCACATTAAAACATCAAGAACATGTCTGGCAGCTTGTCCAGAGTGTACCCTGCCTCTCGGCCTCTCGTCCAATCTCACCAAGTGACCCTGAATAGTGGATGGCTGGCTGGATGGATGGATGGATGGCTGGATTGATGTCTCCATCTGTGGACAGGTTGTGCGCAGGATGGGGTTAGAAAACCCAAAATATATTTGTGGGAAAGTGTCAACAAGCTGGCTGACCAGCAGTGGTGGAAAGCAACAAAGTACTTTTACTCAAGTACAATTTAGAGGTACATTATTTGAGTATTTCAGAAGAAAATACTGAACTATTTACTCCACTACATTTATGTGACAGCTGTAGTTACTTTTTTATTTTTCCAGATTAAAACATTTCACACAAAATTAATTTAGTTAATAATAATAATAATAAATTGAATTTGTTAGTGCTTTTCATGGACTCAAAGTTTATGACAACTGGATTACGTTATGAAATATAATGAAGTGTTTTTATTTAATCTACCTAACGGTATGTAAATAAAAAATGTATTTATAATTACTTCCATCTTAACATGGAGTAAAATGCTGCTCATACAAAAATGTATCAGGATTAATATAAATAACATAATAATATAACACTAACTGGGGCTGTTTACTTTTCTCTATTTTCACTTAAGTCAAATTTAGCAGTAGGATGTTTACTTGTATTGGTGTTTTTCCACACTGCGGCATCGATATTTGTACTAAAATAAAAGAATTTGAATATTTGTGCCACCACTGCTGACCAGTAACGTTACAGTTGTTTGGCTTGTTATGCGCTCTACAAACATCAGTCTCAACCGCTCCAGCAGAAGCTATAAGCTAGCCCTGGATGTTAGTTACTTGGTAAGATCAGTTTGCAGCTCACCAGAACCGGACTGCGGGAGGTGGGCTGCAGGCTGGACAGGCGCCGGGCCAGCAGAGCTCGGTAGCTGCTTTCGGGGTCGTCCTCCAGAGCGACACTGTCCGGCTGGGAGTCCTCCACGATCAGACACGGGTTCTCGGGCTGTGGCAGGCTGGAGTCCAGTTCACTTCCACCGGGATCCATGAGGTCAGGCCGTGGACCGAAGACGGGCTGTTGTTAGCTAGCCAAGCAGCAGTAACACAACGAAGACATGCATGTGAGTCTACTATTGTTACCTGCAACTAGCCGGTGTTAGCTAAAGCTAGCAGCTAACGTCAATGCTCCGGCCAACAACAAAGCGTGTGCTGCCCACTAAGAGTCAGTGTGCTCCGCAGAAAACTTCGACACACGCCTGGAGCCGCGTAGGTTATTTGACTAATACGTTAGTAAGTTGTTGTTGTTGTTGTTGTTGTGAAGTATTCATTCATACCTTTATTTAACCTGCTAACAGTTATTTTCTTCAGAAAAAATACACACCCACCTACCCACTCCAGCTCAGCTCCTCCTCGCGGCAAAACTTGCCAGAAGCGATTTCATTGGTCTGGTTGGAACAATGACGTCACATTGGAATGCTGATTAGTTAAAGAGATTTTAAAGGTGCAGTAGGTAAGACTTATAAAACTAACTTTCTGTCATATTTGCTGAAACTGACCCTATGTTGGAGTAGAACTACATGAAGCAGGTCATTTAAAAATCCCTACAGCCTGTAGTGCGATTTGCAAAAATCCACAGCTCCCTGTTCAGATTCAGGACCAGGGGGGTGTCTAACTGTGTGTCAATCACTGCTCATGCACACACATTTATAGAGCTCAACAGTCCCGCCCCTCCTCTGAGAGACCTTGGTTTCCGGAAGTAAATTTCCCATTCATTTCTCCCATTGACGTCTGGAAAAATCTTTATATAAAGAGTTTTAGACCATGCCTTAGGCTAACCAGATGGTACGTGACTCATAAGCATACAACATATAATTTTGATTGAAAAAACAAACAGAAAATCCCAAACAAAGTCAAAGGTTCAAGACATATACATACATATTTTCATTACCGAGCGAAGGAACTACTCATCCCATAAACCACCGCACACCACTGAATAAAGGAAGCTAACGTTAGTTTAGCTAGCAGCTAATTCGGCTAACCGCTAGCTGAGACAGCATGTAATAACTTTAAAAGACCCTCAAAATAAAACCTGTAAATAACCGTTAAAATATATAACAATTGTTATGTCAGCTGTAGCCTGCTTTACCCAGTGTTTAGTTTGAGTTAACGTTATTTTAGACTGAATCAAGCTGTCAGGTAGCGGTTAGCCAAATTAGCTGTTATCTAAACTAACGTTAGCTTCCCGGTGGAGGCTAACGGCAGAAGCGTGGAACCGATCGTGCTCAGCTCATTATCATCTTGCGCATGCATGTGGGGGGAGGGGCTTAGGAGACCGTTTTGGGTTTTAGCGGAAAGGGGGGAGGGACTTAGAAGTTGTCGATGTTCAAATGTTTTGGCTAAGTCCTGGATCTTCACAATCCTACCTACGGCACCTTTAAATTAAGAAGAAAATTTTAAAAAGAAAGAGAATTCCAATGAATAAATTAAAAAAAAAAAATACTATAATAATAGCCTACATTAAAATGAAATAGAAAAAATTGTATCAGTATTGTTTTTTTAATCTATTTTCTTTTTTAAATTTATTTATTTGGTGCATGTTTTCTCGTCATTCATATATTTTATTTTATTTGGAATGGTAAATGCACCTTCTGTCTAACTGCTTAGTGTTTATTTACACAAACTATTTATTGTATTTTATATTTTTGCTTTTTAAATTAATTAAATATCAGTATTTTGTCATTTTGTACACTGCATATCATTAATGCATCCTGATACCTTCAACAATAACACTTATTGTAATTTGAAATAAATTAAACAAATTGCAAATTGAATTTTCATTTATTTCCATGAATATGTCATGCAGTCTGTAATCGTTTTTTAACATTGTATTTTGTCCTTGCATCTACTGCATTAATACCCTCTTGACTATTGGTATTTTCTTTTCTTTTTATTATAACGTTCCTTAATGGTTTTACATGATATATTACTATGTACTTTTACAATATGTAATCATAAATCATAGGAAAAAGAGAAATCTAGGACATTGTGTCCCGTAGTGGGATCTCAGAGACCTTCAGTGGTCCTTGAGGGGGCTTTCAGGGACTCCAGTAAAATAAGATATAGGTTAACTTTCAC
Organism: Sander lucioperca; assembly: GCF_008315115.2. NCBI lineage: Eukaryota > Metazoa > Chordata > Actinopteri > Perciformes > Percidae > Sander > Sander lucioperca. Next base: position 36,472,098 of record NC_050175.1, read on the forward strand.
CATCATTTCCTCAGCTAAGACTCACTGATTTTGATGAGTTTTTCCCACTGATTTCTTTCTCCCTGCTGTTACCGGCTCCACTCCTCCTGCACATCCTCAACTATCTGATTTCATATTTTAATCATTACTAAGGCAAATTTGACAGAAGAATCTTTACATAAGGGAATCTGGAACACAGTCTGACTGCATGTGGGTTTGAGGTGTAATGAATTTGCATCTGGGCATTCTTAAATAGGCTACTTGAAGGCAAACACTGACTAGTTAAGAGCAGGTTTATCTCTACTTCTCAGTTTAGGATAACTATGCAACACTCTCTTCTTCTCTTCTAGAAAGTGAGATAGAAGATAGATAGTGATTGTTTTTATTTTATTTTAAGTGATTAGAAATGGCAAACAAGCACAGGTTAGATAAGATTGCATTTCGTAAAGCGCTTTCACTGGTTTGACGCTCACAGTTTGGGAGATTAACAGGAGGCCTTTCAAATATTAACATCACTTTGTCATCATCCTTTGACAGCCTCAGTTTCCATGGAGACACCACATTTCCTGTAACACCGCAGGCTATGCAAATGCAGATCACAAAGGTATTGGCAGAGAAAGTATAAAGAAGTGAGAATTTGACTGATTGGGGCTGCTGGGAAAGTGAGTTGCAAGACAGCAAGTCTTCATAATGAATGAGACCTGGCTGAAAAGAGTCACACTAACACTTGGATTGTCTCCTCACCTCAGAACCATCTTCTTCAAGAGTCAAGACCCCGAATAAGAGTCATCACAAGTAGGCCTACAAATACTTTTGACTGAAAGACCTAAAACTACATAAATACATTTAGAACGGCGCTTTATGAAATCCTGTGAGAAATATCACAGCCACAGGAATGATATTAAACACCATGAAGAAGGATAAGGTAAGTATAATTCACTACAGGCAGATTATAACTTCCTAAAGAAGCATTAAAGTGATTCTTCACAGGGATACATTTGCAATTTTCTGCAAAAAAAATAATCTCCAAATTTGAATGATTTCAGCTAATCAAAGGCTCATCTCTGCATTTCAAGCGTTTGGGTCATGTTCTGCTCTGATCCAAGTCATCTGAAGGTGTATCATGCCAGACAGAAGCAGCCAGGGCCTGACCACAGCTCTGGTTTACAGGAAAGCATTAGCAGGGATATCAGTGACCAGCATTTCAGTATGAGAACACTGATGAGGTGGAGACATCTTGGCTGGCAACAATGCAATAATGAATATACAGTACCTTCTTCTGCTAAATGAGCTAATGTTGATCTATCCATCCATCTATACATCTATCTATCCATCTATTTATCCATCTATCCATCCATCCATCTATCTTTCCATCCATCTATCTATCTATCTATCTATCTATCTATTTATCTATTCATGGTACACACAAAAAGATTAGGGAATCTAATTCCCAGACCCGGTTGGATGCTGGTGTGCATCAGCCTCCTGCAGCCAACCTTACCGACTGGCACCGCAAAGTTCAGCGTAACGTCGTCATTTCTGCAGGTCGGGCTGCCACCCACATTAAGAAATGCGCAGCCACTACCCAAAATGTCTAATCATAGCCACCTCTGCCGCTGACAGACACTGAAACACACACACAGTGGAAGCATTATGCTGCTCCGCGTCCTCATCCTCACCGCCCCATGTACTAGGCTACTGTTATTTCCCCCCGCAATGCAAAGAGAAAAAAAGAAACAAAAGATTTACCTTAGGAATCAATATGTCCGCTCTTGGGTTTTTCCAATTTCTTTCACTGCCCCGTCGGTTGCAATAATAACGCGTCCAACATCGCTCAGTCCTTCCGTGCCTCTGTTTTGTTGAGAGTCAGGGTGTGGAATACACACGCATGGCACGTAAAGATGCTAAGGCATTTTTTAATGTAGATGCCATGCTCATTTCCTCTGGAGTCACACTCAGCTGCTTCACATGGATGATGAGCAGTATTACATTTATTTAGAAACGCCAAAATTTAGCTTTTTTTTTTTTTTTTTTAAAGTATGCTACCCCTGGTTTATGTTGAAGTACTCCTGGTTTGGAAACATTGGACTATAAGATAAAGAATATCACCAAAAGTATCTTTTAAATACTGTTATATGTGTAATGCCTATAATGCTATAAAGTTTTCATGCACTGCTCAATGTGTTGTCAATTTAATGTCAACTCACAACTTTTGTGTTACAGAATGAGCTCATTTAAATGTCTTTTTTTTATTTTGGATATCTCTACTTCAAAATATAACTTTTCAAATGAAGCCAATACAAGGGAATTTAATGTGCTTTCAATGTTAAAATGTGATAGAATACAGAAGACATGTATATACATTTGTTACCTTTGTGTGGATCTGCCTGTGGATCTTTTAGTTTTTTTTCAGATGACAATATATTATTTCTAATGTGAAATTGAATCTATAATTGAATGTAACGTGAAGACTTTGCAGATGCAATATTCATAATAATGCATAGATGCAACTTTGGGAGACAAAGAGGTTAATCAAGACAGACAGAGCGATAAAAAAATATATATATTTTATCACGTGTTGTTTTGAAAGTTTGTAAAGTTCAAGACTTAAAAGAAAACTGAGTTTCTGTAAGAGTTTTCTAAACACTTCCACTCTCAAAATGTTGGTCTGTTCAAGTTATTTTACTTTATACTAAGCCATGGCTGTGAAACATCATTACATGTTAACACAATATGCACAAAGTCAATGAACTTCAGTGCCACGTTAATGACTTTTGTCTTTCGTATTTTCACTTTTCACTATATCATTTTCTTCCTTCATATACTTTTACAACCACATTTATATAAGACAATTCTATTATCTTTAATCTATAACAATATTTTTTCAGCATTTCTAAAAGAAAGCTGATATCTTTGTTTGAAATGATGTATCTGGGTTCTCCACTTGCATTTATTAGGAATAAAAAAAAAAATCTTCTCTTGTAGCTTCCTTTCTTCCCAGCAGAGGCCAGTAGACACTGGAGTGTCTGAGACTGGAGTGCTGACTCACTCCTGGTAACAACACATCTTCCTGAGGAGAGATTTACACACAGAGACAAGTCCAAATGATCCCCCCCCCCCTTCCCCACGGTGATCCATCTCCACTGCAGGAGGTGTCACACAGCTACAGCCACACCAGCAGCACCACAGCCTCTGTTCTGTAAACATGTAGAGAGAAACCAGCGTTTACAGGAACAGAGGGATGATAATAACTATAAAATGTTGCCAGTTTATTAGGTACACCAAGCTAAAACTAATGCATTCTTTAAACAACAGTCCTGTAACATATCCTCCTACATTAATCAATCAATCAATCAATCAATCAGTCAGTCAGACTCCATTTACATAGCACTTTTCATACAATAACACACACACACACACACACACAAACACACACACACACACACACAAAATCCATCCCCCCAGCCCCATTTACCCACCTACCACCCCCCCTAAATCGACAAAAATGATTTCATTAAAAACAGTAACTGAGCTGAGGAAACACCAGAGGCAAGACACTTCAAACCAAAAGATACTTAAATATATAAATAAACACATTCAAAAAAACACAGTGGCTAATAAGTACATGAACTGTAGATTGTTAGAAACGATACATAAAATACAGATACATAAATAAGTAGAATAAAAACAATTAATAAAATAGTGGTTATAATGTTCAGTTCCTGTTGAATCTGTCTTAGAGAGGTGCTGGTTCACCTGTATGAGGACTTAGGAGGATTTCAAATCTGTTGGATCAGTGATTCTCAAAGTGAGGTCCGTGGCACTCAGCCAGAGGGTCTGTGAAAAGATTTTATACTCATTCATTTAAGTTATCACTATAGTTTAAGGAATACTATTGTTTTGTTTTATATCTATAGTTTATAGACTACTTTCTAATCTAACAAATCTAAAACTTTACAAATGTACATGTCAAATATCTTTCTAATACATTTCTCGTGTTGTTCCTTCACATAACATAACTAAGACTATAAAGTAATATGTCAAATTATCCCGAGGGACAGGGGCGCACTTCTAGGATCAGACCTTTAGGGGGGCTCAGCCCCTAATGAGAATGTGACACGGATACAGTGCCATGCAAAAGTGTTAACCCCCACCCCCGCTAAATCAGTTATTTCATTAGCCGATAATCTCTGAGCTACTGAACAATAACGTCAGCTAACGTTTTTTGACACTATGATAGAACTAAACCTGACACTTTATAAGTCACAGTAATAAGGACCAATTTGACACAATGTTCTAACATTCAGCAATTTTAGTTGCTTACGTTTCACTGTGGGTTCTAATCTGCACCATGAAATTACCAACTTCTTCTCTGGGGACTACCGACGTTAAACTTCACAACCGTCTCCTGCTCTCCCTCTGACAGATCAGATAGAGACTCAGCCAAAGGTGGGAGTCTGGTAGCCTGACAAGCCAGACCCACATCAAGATGTTGGGTCTGGGAACTCACCATTGACGGAGCTCAATCCGAGGGGCGGGATAAACGGTTGTCTTTCAAATTCCCTCTGCACGCAATAGGATAGCGCTACAACCAGGCAGAGCAACGAAGAAGGTAGCGAAGCTAGTTGATAGATTAAACTTTTGCCGTATCCGGTCGGCAAAACTCCGAACACATCTTCCTTTTTTAAGAATGACTTCAGTGCTGTTCTTTGTTCTTTTCTCAAAGAAAAGCTGAACTCCAAGTCTTCCAGAAGACTGCTGTTACCAGCAGCAGCAGCCATAAGCCCGCCCACCGACTCTATACACGATGTGATTGGCCTGACTAGAGTTTGGTTTTTCCAGCTCGCAAGCCAACGGAGAGTGCCTTAGACCCCCCTGGCTGCAAATTAAATTTGCTACCGCTAGGTCTGGCACAACCTCCTCAGATTAGCCAACACTACGTTTCTGTTAACCCTTTTCTTGACTGGGTTACAGGTGCATAGAATCGGCGACAGCGACACAGGATATTGAACCGGTTTTAAGCCCTTTGACCCTGTAATTGTCTGTTCTTTGTCACTATCAGACAAGTTCGCAAAGTCTAACTTGAAACACCAAAATTGATTTAAAAAAAAAAAAAAAAAAATTGTATTGTGTAATGTATTATCATAATTATTTGGGGGGCTGAGATAATATTTAGGGGGGCTTGAGCCCCCCTAAAAAGGGTCTAAAATCGCCCATGCCGAGGGACATATGAGGGGGTCCCCGGTATATTCTCTATCTTGTAAGGGGGGTCATTGGCTGAAAAAAGATTGAGAACCTCCTTGTTATATAGTGGATCGAAGTGTGGGAGTTGCCATAGTCAATGTCCAAGTGCCACACCCCCTGCACTATAATCACATCAGGAACAAAAGAACACAGAAACGTTACAAAGATCGAAGTGCTGCATCCATCAAATGTAATAAATCAGAGGAAACGACACATTCTGAATAGTTGTTAACAGATGTCCTGCTCAACCAATTACCCAATGAGAATTGTACACCTGTTCTATGTGTTGGCCTTCTGTCTTCGTCCACTTTGACTCTGATGAAGACAGGTTGATACATTAGTCTGTTAAACATCCCTCGACATTTTTGCACATCCTGCACTAAACCATACAGCCTCTTTTTTATGTGAAACATATAACAATTATATTGTACATGTTTGTTTCTGTATTTGTTGTTTATTTCATATTAATGTTTAATATGTTTATGTACGCACCAACCACCAAGGCAAATTCCTAAGTGTTACTCACTTGGCAATAAATCCTTTGCAGATTCTGATTCAGTTTTCTTAATTAAAGGCTGCAGTGCTCCGGTCCCTTGTTGTCTTTTGGGAGTTTGCTGTCCTCGAGCTGGGAGGCACCTGATTCAGCTGAATGCTGGAAGATACAGAGAAGAGAACACTGTTCCAATGGCCTAATATAATAATAATAATATCTCCTGGGGGGTGGGCATTTTAACAGACTACAGTATAGAAAATATGCTTAGAAATATAAGAAATGTTGGATAGGCTATAACATCATAATGCAATTCTGCTAAATAAAATATCACATTCATTATTCATTTCACTTGTTTTCATTTTAAACAAATTGTATATCTGAATACAATACACATTTTCCATAGGATTAGTCTGCCACTTTTTTTTTTTTTTTTTTAAACAATTCCACTGCTGGTTCCATGGTAGCAGAATTTTGGATTATAATACCATAAAGACATACGCAACATAAATTGATGCAGAAAGTCACACATTGTTGCATATAAATTCACCAGAAGGCTGGAAATGAAGCATTTGACATATTTCTGGAGGACACCCAGGTTATAATGTGCACCCCCCCCTTCAATGTTCAAACAAAACCTATACCCCTGAAACGTATCCTTTAAATTATATGTATAATGCTTATAATGCTATGAAGTTTTCATGTACTGCTCAATGTGTTGTCAATATAATGCCAACTCACAACCTTTGTGTTGCAGAATGAGCTCATTTCATAAATGTCTTATGAAGCCTAAAATAATGTTTTTTTTCTACGCTGACTGTGAGCCTTTGTACTCTCTGCACAGTTGAAGCTTGTTTTGCTCACGATGGGAACAAAGAGGTGTCAGTTTAGTAACCAAAGCACATTGCCTGGTACTTGCAGTGACACTGATATATATAGAACCCTTTGTATGCCACAAAACTTCTTTTTTTCCAGCCCCTTTTGAGAAGGGATACTATAAGTGGCATTGATTACAATCAATAACCCCAGATTATTATGTTTCAAGAACATTATTTGCTGTTAGAGCTCACTATAGTTTTATGAACGTTTTCACACATTTGAGCATGAAAGTTTATTCTTGACCTTTGGGTATTTTCAATCATTGCCTTTGGACTTTAAAGCTTTAGTGCGTAACTTTTTGATATTAATGACCGTCCGTTACATTCAAGCCATCGCCAAATGAGTTGATACAAAGCTAATTAAGACTATCAGCTCCACACAACTCTCTCTGGATTTGTCAGTATGGCTATGTTCAGAAGATTGTGTCGTCCGGCGAATTTCCCACGCAGAAACTCGAGTGAAGATGATTACCTCTTCTGAAGAGTCCATCATGTTTTTTAAACCTCCGTTTCCTCCTTGGCTACTAGCAACTGTGTGAAGGAGGGGGGGTGGGGGGCAATGCACGGTCACGGAAGGCTTGTATCATGTGGACGCGCCGACATTTTGTTGTCATTACTTAGAATTCCTCATGGGGGCGACAGAAACTACACACTATAGCTTTAAGAAGAAAAAAAAAATCGCACATCCAATGATTCTTAGATGCAGGTGCGTTGGAAAATATCACCTCCGACTTGAAAAAGGAAGATCCTTCACTCTGCTCTTGCTCTGCATCATAATTAATTGGCGATAGTAGCGTTTCGGCCCCTCTGGACCTTCGTCAAGAGTATTTACAGTCTTAAGTAAATGTAAGTAAATACTCTTGAAGGTCCAGAGGGGCCGAAACGTTAGTATCATCAATAAATAGGTGATGCCGAGCAAGAGCAGAGTGCGGGATCGTCGTTTTTCAAATCATTGCCTTTTGAAAATAAGTTCAAACTAAATCAATGAATCAATCCAATTTTATTTAAAGTGTAAAACCACCATTAAACATGGTCTTAAAGCTATAGTGCGGCGTTTCTGTCGCCCCCATGAGGAATTCAAAGCAATGACCCCCCGCCCCCATCCTCCTCCACACAGTAGCTAGTAGCCAAGGAGGATACAAAGGATTAAAAAAACATGATAGACTCTTCAGAAGAGGTCATTATCTTCATCTGAGTTTCTGCGCGGGAAAGTCACCGGACGCCACAATCTTCTGAACATAGTCATACTGAGAAATACAGAGAGAGTTGTGTGGAGCTGATAGTCTTAATTAGCTTTGTAGCAACTCATTTGGCGATGGCTTGAATGTAACGGACGTTCATTAATATCAAAAAGTTACGCACTAAAGCTTTAATTCATTTTAAAATTAAAAGAACACAAATAACACACAGCAATAAAACAATTGAGCAACATTAAAACAGGTATAATAAAACAATGTCAGGGTTTTCCCTATGTTTGTGGAAGACTTCGGTGTAATTATTTGGACGGGGGGTTTAGGGGTCTTTCCTCCAAAAAATGTCACATCATTTTGGACCATTATTGTTTCCATATCTGTGTCTAAAACGTTGGAAAAGCTAGAGCAGATAATAGATAAATAACACTCAAAAAACTTAAAAGACAAAACTTGCTAAAGAAGTCCAACTACAATAATAAGATCTGAGAAAAGTCTTTGAGTTGGTTTGATGTTTTTTTTCTCTGTTTTAGTTGCTTTTTTCGCTGGTTTGGGCGCATTTTTGCCGCATTTCACATTCATTCAGCTTAGGTGCTGCCAAAAACGGCTCGGCTGCTACACCTAAGACTTATAATGTACAACCAGCGACATAAAACAATAAGTTAAAAGGTATTGTTTGTGAAGGATGCAGAAAGGATGGTGTGCTATGGTTGGCTATAACATCATGAGTAGAGGTAGGTTTTCAATCTAGATGATATAGTCATCTTCACTGTCTTACTGCTCTTCAGCTGCAGTGACAGTAGGCTTCAGCAGTGTCATAAAAGAAATATGATCAACATAAATTCTCATGTCCCTCTTTTCCTTTTGTCCAATGATATGCTGTGACGTCAAGTAGCCACATAACCTGCCATCCAATCACACGCTCACCATCCAAAGAGCCACACCCACCAATAATCCCCCCAGTTCATCCTGCACTGTCATGGTGCTTGCTCCGGATGCAGTTGTCATGGAGATGGAAAAGGGCTTAGCGTCCACGAGTGGCACTGTTACCATGGAAATCCCCATTGCAGCAGCTGCCTCAGTGGAGCGAGCAGAATCGGAGGAGTGTTTTCAGCATCATGGACAGCAGCGCCGCGCCGGAGCTGCGTTCCAGCACAGAAACTATCGCATGCTGATTGTAATCGGAGAGATTTCCACCAGCCATCACCTTGACGCCGCCAGGGAACAGATCACACAAGGTAAGCCAACAGAACAGAGGAGTGGTCAGCAGACTGGTAGCAGAAGTGACGTGAGCCGAGGCACACTCACTGCAGCTGGAAACATCCTGGTGTTCTGTTAAACCTGTTCTTAACTCAAGTGTTATCAAATCTATGTCAAACAAACATCATGGTAACTGAGTTTGTGTTCTCTACTGTCCTTTGTGTAAGTGTTGAGTTAAAGGGTCCATCTAGGGACGTGCATTGCAAATTAGATCAGGCTACAAATACTGTGGTGTGTGGCATTTAGGTCTATGCTACATAAATAAACAAAAAAGAGTCATGCATGTAGCTGTGCGTTCACATTAAATTCTCCAAACTGTCTGCAGTTTCTTATAGTTGAAGTATTCTTATCCTATACTTCAGTAAAAGTACAAATATACCAGAGTCTAAAAAAAACTCCATGACGGGTAAAAATCATGATTTCTACCAAAACGATGACAAACGCTGCTTGCTCTAACTATTGACATGAAAGACAGATAGAGAGATACTTTATTGATCCCCAAGGGGAAAAATTCAAGGTCCCAGTAGCTTAAGACATCACACACAACATTCACATACATCACAAACAGGATGATAAAAAAGCAAATCCACATGAATAGCATGGACAATAAAATAAAAAATACTAAATAAATAAATAAAATAAAAAATAAAAAATCCACATGAATGTGGATTTTTATTCAAGTGAAGAAAAGTGTAGCAAGTGTCAAAAAGAATATTTTGATTTTTTCAGGACGACTGGCTTTGGAAAATGAATATAGATATCTGTACATTTTGGTGCAAAAAAACCCAGCAACCATTCAGTAAATGACATCCACAAAGGGCTTCTGTTTATTATTAGCTGTACAGGAGTTGAAGTATTCTCATCCTTTACTTAAGTTAAGCTTGTGACTGATTCTTTTAAAACCAAAAGCTATTGTTGTATGGAAATGTATGAGTGTCTTCATGCAGCTGGTATGTTTGGACATTAGACCACAGTGTCTTTATTAATGCCCTTACTTTATACATATAATGTGGTATTAAAGCTGGATTTTCAACAAGGCAAGAACAAAAAAACAGGACACTATGCACATTTAGAAATAGAAATGCTTCATTTCACATAGGTGATTCTCTGAAGACAAAGGTGCTGTCGAAGAATCTCCGTGCTGTCGAAGAATCTCCGTCAGACACTTGAATTCAAATTTTGTGCATAATGTACAGTATCTTCCTCTATCGATGAACATAATTCATGCTGTTCTGTTTTTAAAACAGGTTTGTGTTCCTGGAACGTTGATCTGACCGTTTGTGACCTGAACAAGGAGCTGCAGCTGTTTGAGACCAGACACACCGCTCAGTTCTCTTCACAGGTCAAAGGTCAGCCTGAGTTCATTACTGTATAAAAACATGTTTTGTCTGCAGCATTGACTGTATTTTTCAGCATGTACAAGTTGTTTGTGTGACACATATCTCTGAGCATTTATCTCTTTTCGTTGCTTGGTGACAATTACTGCCAGCTCTGAGTTGTGATGGTGTCAGAGTCTAGCTGGGGGTAGTTCATGGGTTGCTATCATCTTATCCATGTCTGTGACTGACTGCAGAGAGACCACGTACTGACGACATGTGTAGATTAGAGCTGTAATCGGGCCTTCAAAGTTAGGCCCGACAAGGCCCGAGCCCGACAGAATTCGGCCCGAGCCCGACAGAATTCGGCCTGAGCCCGACAAGTACATTTTGATTGACAGCTTTTTAAAAGCCCGAACCGGTTTACAGCCCGACATTATTAAAATGTGCGCACGCACACAGCTCTTTTGCCTTTTGTCAAGAATTAGTCATTTATACATTTTTTAACATAATTTATTCATGACTAACGTAGGCTATAGGCCACTTGGAGGTTGGAACAAAGAAATAAAATAAGTCCTCCAGAGGCCAGTCTCCGTTTCACCTCCTCAGCATCCATTTTCACGATAATCGAAACGCATCACCTGACCGCTCATTTACCGCGCAACCCGTCGGGTCCCGTTGGGTTTGGGCAAAGATCTTCAGCTCTAGTGTAGATATCTCTTTCTGTTCCTGATGTGTGTTAACTACCAGCTGGGCCACTTTCATGTTTTAGTGAGCGTGAAGAGAGAGACTGTAAATTGTTATTTGTCCCAGTTTTCAATGTAAAGGAATATTCTTATGTTTCGAGTATCTAATACTCATCACAGTGGTTTGAAAGGTGTGTGGAGTCAAAGACTGACACAGTTTCACAGTATCAGTGTCTATAGAAACTTCTTAATCTCAATCTGCTGTTTAATCCACTGTATGTTCCAAACTTCTTCTTTTTTACCAAAATATGGATACATACACAACTTCTGTTTGTCTTTTCAGTGGTTTGCCTTTGTTGTTTGCAACCGAAGATTGTGTGTGAAAAACTATGGTGAAAAGGTAGAACGTGAGAAAAAGGCCGCAACTAACGATTATTTTCATTGTGGTTTAATCTCTCGCTTATGTTTCTCGATTAATCGATTAGTTGCTTGGTCTATAAAATATCAGCAAATGGTGAAACTGTGGATCAGTGTTTCCCAAAGCCCAAGATGACATCCTCAAATGTCTTGTGTTGTCCACAACTCAAAGATATTCAGTTTACTGTCACAGAGGAGTGAAGAAACTAGAAAATATTCACAATGAAGCTGCAATCAAATCATTTTTCAAAAAATGACTCAAACCGATTAGTCTATATCGACGACGTTTCATTTCCAGTATTGTTCTGGTGCTTCCGGAAATTTGGCCGACTGTTCGTTACCTTCCTCTTTCTTTGTGCTGGCGTTATAAACTCCGGTGGAGTTATGAGGACTATGGTTAACTGCTCCTCAGATCTCTGCAGGGTAAATCCAAGGGAGTAAGCGAGCATCCGGAAAGCGTACATCCTATGGGGAGATTCTGAGACTAACAAGCCATCACCTGCCATTAGCATTCCATTGACTCCCATTCATTTTGGCGTCACTTTGACAGCGAATAACTTTACATCTGAAGCGTTTAAAGACTCTATTTTTCCATTGTTTATTTCCAAAGGAATACGACAATGTATAAAAGGCTCCATTACCTTGTATCTCACGTTATGGCTCTGAAGCAACCGTTTTTGTAAAAATAGGCTAATGATTGTGTCATCACCACGCGATTTTCTGTCGCACAGTAGAGAAATTACCGTCTAGTCAGGAGAAGCTCGCAGGCAATCGGGGGGACGTGGAGGCATACGGTCAAGGGAGAAGCCCATAGAGAGTCCATGAAAGCATCGGAACAAAATATTTCAGCAACGTTTTGATGGATTGGAAATACTTCGGTATGTGGCAAGTGAATTCATATGAAGTAACATTTATCCACGAACAAACAGATTTCTCTTGGCACAGCTACCAGAAGACTTACAACTTTCAGACAGGTTGCTCACGTGACATCTACGTCATCAAGCTCAGTTTTGAGGCTGCGCAGTAACGCTCAGCCATCACCGGAAAAGTGCTTCTAATTAACTTCACTGGTTTCCGTCAAAATGCGTCAATTTCTTTCACTGTCTGTGAGTAAATCCAGACAGCTAGCTAGACTATCTGTCCAATCTGAGTTTTCTATTGCACTAAAACAACTTTTGAACGTACACATGTACATGTAATAGCTGATAACTAGTTGTTTCATCTTTGCAGCTCTACTGCAGTGAGACACTCCGATTGCATTCAATCTAAGTTTTACAACAACACGTCCTTTCTTCTCTGCATCTTCTTTGTCTTCTTCCTTCACACATGCATGAGACGGTTCCTGGGGAGCGAGAGACAACGACGCAGCCCGCATTGATCAGGCTCTCGTATATGCAGACTGCATGTCAAAGTGGGATCAATAAGGGCTGAATGTGAACACTATCTGCAGGGGGAATATAAGAAAGCCCTGCGTGGTGGTGAATGGAGCCACTGTTGATGTGAATCTGGCTGGGATGTTACTGCAGTGAATGTGACTGCCCTCTGGGTCGCTGCTTACTGTAGTACTCACAAAGAAAAAAAGGCTTTTGTTTCCCACATTTATAATAACTATTCAGCATTTTCTGAAGCTTAGTGGGATCAAACAGACAGACAGCGCAGGAGAAAAGATGCATTGGCTGAAAAAATGGAACTGAGTGTTCACTGAGGAAAGTTATTTTTTTGGCAGCTAGATTTTGGTGCACATCTATCCTCCCACACAGTTCTTTGGCTGGAAGTGTTATATAAAGAGTAGAAACAAGTTGTTTTGTTGACATCAATGCTGTGTTTGTAATATACAGGTATCACAAATAACAAACGGCGTCCAACCGTTTTATAATCAATCGATTGTTGATAGAAATCTATCTTAAAAGGTATAGTCCAGCGATGTAGTATTGCACTTCTATAAAGCTTACAGATCCTTATGAGAGACAGATTTGAAGAAAAAAAAGATGTTCAAGATTGAGGTAACAAATGATAAGATATCTTAATTTATGGTCCACATGGGTTAAACTCCATATACACTGGATCCTACGTTTCCCATAATGCAACAAATAGCATGATTTTGTTTCTCCCTCCTCATTCACAGTTCATAATTATATCTACAAAAAGTAATGCACTGTTTTTACATAACCCAAGTAATCTTGAGCCAGGATGTGCAGGGCTGACGCCAGGCAGAGCAACAAGGTTATTTGATGCTTCTTAGATTGATACAGCTCTGCATGATTTTTTTACATTACGTCATTGTCTCACTATCATGATCCACTCAGGATGCACAGCCTCCTCCAGATCTCACATTTCTGTGACACCACGGCAACATCTTTTCCCTGTGAATCTGTGCTTTTCAGCTAGAATATTTAACCGTTTTATCACCTTCCATCTGTCAAATGTAGCAGCCATTAAAGACTTTGTTTTGTATTTTGGCTGTCTTGTCAGCAACCGCATAAATATTTCTCCATAAATTATCCTTTATGACAATTATTGCCAGCATTTTCATTCATTTCTTCTGTCTCACCTGCCACAGATTCATCCTGTTTCTCTGCTGCCTGAACTTCCTCCCCTCCCTCTCAGTCAGCACACTCTTTTTTTCTTTATCTCTCTCTTTGTCCTGCTGTATTTTTCTCCCTCCTGATGTGGTGATTTTACTGGAGCACAGAAAGAGGCTTAGTGATGCTGGAGACTCAGGGATGCAGTGATGGTTGGCTCCAGGCTGAGCAGACATACTGAAAGGCAGAATATGTTTTCCTCTTGGTGGAGTTAACCCTGCCCCTGCCGGGACCAATGTTATTTCTGTCTGTATAGTCATGTATTTATACCTGTGTGCACCTTGTGTAATATTCTCTATACATGCAGAGGCAATATTATCAATATTTTTTTGTCTGTTACAGATTTCTACAACCACAAATCGTACTCGTTGCAATGTGTGATGCAACTGATGCAGACAAAAAAGACATATTTTAATTTATATAATGTCTGTCCTGCATTGTTGTAGGAGTAATTATTATACATACATACAATATTTCTTCTTGAGATAATACCTCAAATAAAAACAGGAGTCAAATTCATTGTCTGTAAATGAGGTCCCTATGCAGCTAATAAAATCATTTTACTACTTTTATCTGAGCCAAACATAACATTCAAAACGTAAATGCACTTAAAGATCCAATATGATGCTCGTTTTCAGGTTCATACGTATTTTGGCTTTCTACTAGAACATATTTACATGCTTTAAAACGTTACTTTTCTCATACTGTCTGTCTGAAAATCCCTGTATTCACCCTCTGTCTGAAATCTATTGGATACTATTGATTACTCTCTTTGTCTTTGATTGCTGTTTGCTCTGCCTCACTGCTCACAAAGACTTAAATCTTATCCAGCTACAGTTGTTGAAAGACACTGCAGTAAACTATGCGGGAAAACACAGAAAAGGAGGCATCGCATGAATGTACTGAGATGTGTGTAGAAGCCTACTGCAAACACAGTATGTCCCTCAGGATTACTGACATACTGCTGCAGTCGCGCACAAGCACACATACAGACGCACGCACACACACACACACACACACACACACACACACACACACACACACACACACACACACAGCTATAGCATTACATTTCAGTAATTTGCAGGATTTGTCTAGACATGATGTGGACGCTGCAGACAAACACAGAGAATATCAACTGTCCACATTTCCCATCTAAGTAATTTAATATTATATAAGAGATTATCCATGCATTGCAGTGTTCCAGGAAAGTTGCATTACTGCACATTATAGAATCCACGCTGCACTGGTTTTTGTTCATTCAATCAGTTATCAGTTATTCTTAACTAATTCCTGCCTATATGGTGTTTTCTTATCAGCGCTGGGAAAAATACACAGAACATTTTAACCTATGTTAAGTGCATGTACTTTATATTTGATTACTCCTTCCAGAAAAATGTGGAGTTTTTTTGTGATTGTTGCGGGCAAAAATCCTTGATTATGCGGCACGTTTTCTTAAAAAATGGGATATTTATGGAATTTTATGCGATGAAATTGCGGGAACTTGCAAAAACTGCGGTTTCATCATGGTTTCATCGCGGGGTTTGCAGCTTTTCGATGATGTTCACGTTGCGTAATTACGTCACTTCATAATGTTCCCATGGCAACAGGGGAAAATAGCTGCTCTTGTGTGAAGTAAACATTTTTCAACTTTCTGCTAAGATAAATGTGACTTTTTTGCAACAAAAATGCGGGGATTATGAAATCATACAAGCCCCGTATATTTTGTGCGGAAATCGGCAATTTATGCGGTGAAAGTGCGGCGTATTTGAAAAAATGCGGGCCCCGCATAAATATGCGGACTTTGGCTGATTATGCATTGAATTATGCGATCGCATAATCGCGTTTTTCTGGAGGGACTGATTTGATGCACTGATAAACTGGATGATGGAGGTATTAGTGCAGCTTAACATCTCTGTGGATACAAGAAATGCTTACAGCTATGCTATCTGTTTAGATGTACATTGGCACGGCGGTGCCTTGAGCTAAATGCTAACAACAGCATGCTAACATGCACACTGGTGATATTCTGATGTTTAGCAGATTATAATGTTTACCATGTTCACCATCTTAGTTAAGCATATTAACATGCTAACATTTGCGAATTTAACGCCAATTACAAAGTACAGCCTAGGCTGATGATGAACTGATGATAATACTAAATGTAAAGTCAGAGGATCACCAAAGTTGTTATGATTCATTCTGACAGAAACATGAATGTGTCTGCCCAATATCATGGCAGGCTATCTAATAGTTGGCAAGACACTAGTCTGGATCAACAGAAGTACATTTCCAGGATAACTGCCTGACCTGCGGAGCATGAGCCACGCGCCAGATGCCCCTCCACTTCCGCTGTCTGTGTGTTGCCGTTCTCAAACTTCCTTTGCTTCGGGAAGATACAACAAACCTTCAAGTAAGCAAGCTGCACGCTGAAAATGGGAAGTTTTGAAGAAAATTTGGATTGTCCAACAAGGCAGGCCTGCTTGGCTCTTTTGTGGAATGATTGTAAAGATTTGCAAAGAATATTTTTACGGCATTTCCTCTCTAACTGGGACGTTTTGGGACCGATTGGTGGGATTTCTGTGGACGAAGTACACACGGCTATACACTGGTAAGAGCAAATGGCGTTTATCATGTTGGCTCTCGTGATAATTATTACAGCCGTGAAAGGTCGCCACCTAACAAGAACCCCTATATATATGGGTCGTTATGAGCTGCTTGGACAATCAAACCTATACGGCCGTTTTCTGGGTGAGGACGGTCTGTTTTAACAACAATGGAGCTCTATGGCACAGAGGAAGAAGTTACAGTATATCAGGCTTTTGATATACACACACACACACACACACACACACACACACACACACACACACACACACACACACACAGACATATACACAATACTTGTTAGTAGATACATTCACTGTTGGTTTTAGTCTTTTCTTTTTGGGATAGATTTTTTTGACCAAATAATACACCAGCACAGAACACACATATCATCTCCAGTCTTATCCTTTAAGGTGGATGCTTTAAGTAAGTCCATTGGGTTTTCTGCCTCTCCCTGCTCTGTACATTATGTTATGTTTGTTTTATTTATCATTTTAAAAATTGTGCAAACAAAAATAAACTAAACTAAACTTTTTGGCATTTTGTAGGAAATCAGTTGCTTCCAGGAGGCGATTTTATGATTTGTGGTGCTGCGTTCGTCAGGCCGTGTTTCCAGATTACATTGAGTAGGCTCTTATTGACATCAGTGGTTTGAGTGAAAATGAATGAACCGAGACAGTGATCAATGTTTTGCGGCAGGAGCGGGGGGAGAAGGTGCGCTGACGTGGAGAGGGTAACTGTGGACATTACGGCACCAAGAGAAGCTGTAAGAGCCACTGTATGGTGAGAGTGGCCAGTAAAAAGATTTTTTTAATCTGCTCTTTTAAGAAATAATATGTTCTGATGCTGCACTGTTTTATTTTATGCCTGAGTGGATTTCGTTCGTTTCGTTTCGTAAGCCCACCGGGAAGTTCAGTTCAGCTGGTGGAGGATGAGGTGGGACGAGACAACTGTGTTGCTGACATGCAAAGGTCAGATTGGAAAATTGATCAGATCCAGGCAGTAAAAACATCTATTCAGAAGAGGGTCCACCCTCGAATCGAAGCTCAGTCCTTTTGAACCGTCCTCCAGGGACTCCTTTCATACTACTGATGCTCCGGAAAAAAAAAAAAAAACCCTCTCACAACACCCATAAGGTGTTGGCAGGATTGACTTGCCTGCTGTCTGTAACAGTATGACTCCTCCTTGTCTGTGCCTTGATTACTAATGTGCCAGTGGTGGAGGAATGCACAGCGATCATGGCTAACTGACACAGAGAACACAGAGAAAAGACTACATGAACATGAAGGCAGTTTGTGATTAAAAAAAAAAGAAGTGATGACATGAAAGATTAGGAAAGACGTTTATAAATGGTTTGGGAATATTTTCAGACTGAAAATTTCAATGTGTTGTCAATCTAAATTGGTACATAGATCTTAAAATAGAAATAGATGAAGCTGCCTGTCAAGCTCATCAGCAGAGAAACACAGAGACTGTCCTCCCCTGAAAAACTCTCCCATAAGTTGTTTGTTCATGCAGCAATTACGACTCATTAATGTGTATAGTGGCGGTGCAATCTAGTAGCCTCCCGTAATTATTCTGAGAGCTAAGTAAGGCTATGTTTAGATGGAAACGATCTGTAGAGAAAACGCAAAAGTGGCGTTGCGTTATCACTTTTTATTCTGCGTTTAGACGAGCGTTTTGGGGGGGAAATCTGCGTGCATATGGTGACACGAAAGTTTGTGAAATTCGATGTAGTATGCACACCAGGCGGCTAGGTGGTAGTGTGAAGCACTGCCACGCAACACCACCTGCGTAGAACCTTCCTCCTCCTCTCTCCCTCTCCTCTTCCTAGTAACGCGAAACCAAAACATGGCGAAGCGAACAACAAAAGCTGACAATTTTGTCTGGACAAACAATGAGGTGGCACAACAGGGCGTGGACTGGGAGCCCTGCCAGTCAAAATATATAGACAGCAGTATCCTGTACCCAGTTACAGGATACTGCTGTCTATATATTTTGGGACGTCATAGCCACACAAGAAAGACGCTATCTGTAAAAGTCAGATATCATCAAAGCTGAAAGCTATCCGGACCAAGTACAGGCAGGCTGTGGATACCCAACAGCAGACTGGCCATGGGCGAGTAATCACAAAATATGGGGTGGGTCGCCAGCCACCAAAACAATAGAGGCTGCAGACTTTTGCGTTTTTACTAGGGCTGTCAAACGATTATTTTGGTTTATTCTGTTAGGCACGACGCAAAGCCGAGTGAAGTGAAAATAAATTAATAAATGGCGGCATGCGATTAAAAAAAATTAACGCGTTATGCTCGGCACTTAATCGCATCGCGATTAACGCGTTAATGCTGACAGCCCTAGTTTTTACCTTTTAGACGGGAACACAATGGTGGAGCGTTTTTAAGATTTCCACTCTGGAGGGTGGTTTCACTTTTTTGCGTTTTTAAGCCCCAAAAACGCTGTCGCCATCTAAACGAAAGGCACATCTGATAAACTATTTTTACGTTTTCACCCGCGAGCGTTGTCGTGTAAACAGGGCCTAAGAAGTATGAGAGCAGCAGTTTTTGCGTAAGGAGGCAGGGTCGGTGGGGGATGGGTCAAACAAACACAGGACTTGGTTAAGTTTAGAAAAAGAGCGCGGTTTGGGTTAAAATATCAGACGTTACTTCACTTTCGGTTACGCATGGGACGCAGAACGTGACGTAGTTCTGTTTGTTACGTAAAGTTAAAAAGAAAACTTGCTGTTTACTTTCAAACAGGACACAAAGTGCTGTGTTTGTTTGACCCATCCACCACCCCAATCTGTCACCTTATTTCCTGCTTTGCTCTCATCATAATTACTACGGCCACTAGAGGGCGCCGCCCCTATAAACATAAATATAAGTCGTAACTGCTGCTTGAACACATGACTTATGTAGTCGTTTTTCGGAGGAGGACAGTCTCCTTCTTCCTCGGAGTGACAACTAAAATCCTGAACTTTTTTCCTGTCACATAAAAACCTTCCGCAGCCTTTTTTTAGCTCCCGGAAGCCACTCACAGATTCCGCAATATGGACATACTCTTCGGTCTGTTGCGTCATGTTGAAATGGATACAGTATGACACACAGGTAATCAGTGCATCCATCACTGTACGTCCATTAGTGTCTCAGTCCTCAGTATCTCCTCTTCACATAGCAGACCGGTTCCTGATTGACTGATGAGGCCCTGGGACAGTCTGGCAACATGAAAGATCACGTTTCTTCCCAGGAGAGGAGGAGGAGGGTGGCAGTAATGGTCTCCATGAATGCAGCTGTCGCCCACACGGTGCAATTAACAAAGACTCAGTGGACCTACGCTGCAGACTGATGGCTGATAAACAAAACCTGCTGGCATCAGACCACCCTCAGGGGACATGTAGTGGGCAGTAAAGCTCAGTGGCAATAAGTCAATATTATTGTTTATTCACTGGAATACTATTATGAGATGACTACAGTCAAACACTGTCTATTGCCTTGAACAGCTGTATGATTATTTTATGTAATTCATTTCATGATACATAATGATATTGGTAAAATATCTTAATTAATATTGTGATATTGATTTCTACCATTCGGCCCAGCCCTAGTTTTTGACGGCAATGTGTTAGTGACTAGTTACTAAACTAAAACGCTTTTGCAAGTAATAAATTTGTCCCCCCCAAATTCTTTCATGTTGTTTCTATATTTGTTGATGCAAATGATAAACTAATTGAAACCGAAGGGGAAAATGCTCTGATATATTTGTAATATGCAACTGCTATGCAACCTTTGGACTGGTGATTAGCACGGTTTAGAAGAAACCAGGCAGTATTCATATGTTGGGATAACAGACCTATCTCCACAGCGCTGTGTAAGGAGTAAGGTCTGGCTACGCCACAGATACATTCTGGGATAGGAGAAATAAACACTCTGGGTTGTTTGCATTTCTTTTAACCAATCACAATCGTCTTGGGGCTAAGCTCTGGACGCAGCGACGGTGACTACTTAAACTAGCTAGATACATGGTTAAATGTCATTTGCTCTTCTGTGTGTACTTCGTCCATAGCAATCCCGCCAATCGGTCCCAAAACGTCCCAGTTAGAGAGGAAATGTCGTTAACATATTCTTTGTAAATCTTTACAATCATTCCCAGAGAAAAACCAAGCAGGCCTGCCTTGTTGCACGATTCAAATTTTCGACAAAACTTACCATTTTCTGCTTGCTAGCTCAGAGGTTATTCTTTTTGTGAAGGGGCAAAGCCGGACGTCTGGCTGGTCAGGCTTATCGTGGCAATGTACTTCCATTGATCCAGACCACCAAAGCCATTAACGTTCATCCTCTGAGAACCATGGATATCTGCACCACATTTTAATGGCAATCCATCCAGTAGATGTTGAGATATGTCAGTCTGGACTAACGTGGTGGACAGACCGACATCTCCATAGAGCCACGCTGCATCGCTAAACAACGTAGAAAATTCATCTATTCATTACAGTAGCTTATGAATATAGGGATGTTCACATCGCATGTGACATACCGCTCGATTTTCCCACAAACGCAAAAAGGCTGACTGGGTGTTCACAGAGTGTAATGGACTTAACATCAGGCTGAAGCTGACAGGCAGAGACAGACGTGAGTGAAGGCTGCACCGGAGAAGAGGCTATCAGGGAATATTAAAGACCCTTCAGCCTTCACACTTACACACTTACACACACTTACACACACACACACACACACACACACACACACACACACACACACACACACACACACTGCTATATTCTCCTCACGTACATACAACATGCTGGCAAGGAGATTAAAAGGGAAAAAAGGGCAGAGCAAACAATATTTACAGAGTAATGGAGGTAGATGCATCATGAGTGGGCAGCAGTATATGTTGCAGTGTCAGCAATAGTTCCTGTTTCTTAACATTGCATTACTACATTATTAACTACACTTACAACTCATGTAATGTCGTTTTTGTGTTTTCTCTACTATTCTACAAATACTCTTCAAAAGTGTTTCCCTCTGTTGGGGATTTCAGTATCAATGCTGAACCAACAGTAAAGGCTTATTATGAGTTCCTCTCCCACACTGCACATGCTTAGTCTGTTTCGTCCATTGATTTGTGGCTGAAAAGGGCTCAAACATTCAGCAAATCACAGACGTGTTTTAAAAAGAATACGTGCAGACCACACCAACGAACAGGAAACAGATTGCTATGCAGGGGCGACGACGTGCAATCTGTGTCCTCGTCAGTTATCTAATTAGTAGTTCAAATTTTAATGACACGCCTTCAAAATTTCCAGCAATTATTCTGGGTGCGGTTCAGGAGAACGTGTGCGGATTAATAATTCAGCAGCCATTATTGATCGGTGCCTCAGCTTCTCTGCAGTCAGGGCTGTACATCAAGAAGGAGGGTCCCCTGCTCCAGAGCCTTTCATCTGGACCTGACAGTACACACCCACATACCAACACACATGTGCACGTGTGTGAGAATAGGACACACACGTGTGCACTAAAAGATGTGAAATGACTGTAATGTGAGCTGCACTGTGAAAGAAGAGAGTCTGTAGGGATATTTGTAATGTCCTTGTAGTGGAGGACAAACACAGAGTTACCAGTTCATTAGGTGGATTTATACACTCAGGCTCTTCTCACCAACATTCGTTCAAAAAGCTACGAAAAGTTAGGCCCTGTAATTCTTAAGCATTCCATGTTTTTTTGCTGTATTCACTACATTGACGGCCGCTGTGTAAGAACGCGAAGGGAAGAGGTCGGGGGGGGGATGGGTGGTTGTTAACACACAGGACTTTCAAGCCAGAGTGCGGTGTTCTTTTCCCGGGGAAAACTAAAGCCTTTCACCGTGGAAATGCGTGTTCCTTTGGAGTGTTTTAATCCAAACCACAATCTTTTTCCTTATCTTAACTGGTCATTTTGGTGCCTAATCTTAACTTTTGTCAGTAAGACTTAGTAGTAAGTAAGACTTATAAAACTAACTTTCTGTCATATTTGCTGAAACTGACCCTATGTTCGAGTAGAACTACATGAAGCATGTAATAAAAAAAAAAAATCCGGCTCCTCTGGCACCACCTACAGCCTGTAGTGTGATTTGCAAAAATCCACAGCTCCCTGTTCAGATGCACCAATCAGGGCCAGGGGGTGGTGTCTAACTGCATGTCAATCACAGCATTCATTCTCCCTTATGGGGGGAGGGGCTTAGGAGACCGTTTTGGCCTTTAGCGGAAAGGGGGGAGGGACTGAGAAGTTGTCGATGTTCAAATTTTTTTGCTAAGTTTTTTAATTTAAGTCCTGGATCTTCACAATCCTACCTACAGCACCTTTAATCGTAATGTCCGCTGTAACGACCAGCAGCACACGGTGCTCTGTACCCGGCTCAAAGTCACCTATTTTGGGGTAACTGAACCACCAGCTACCGCTGAGCTCGTAGCCAGCTGGCATCACGTGACCACCCGACGTCATGTGACCAGCCGGTGGTCTCCTAATTTCGTAGGATATCATACGTCTTGGTGTGCATACATTTTCGTACGATATCATACAGACCCGTTCATGAGAATGCGTTGAACCGTTCGTGCATATTGCTCTGAAGACTAATGCACTATAATTTGTATGTCTTCAAAGTATTTCCTGCAGTATGCCCCACATTAACTGCCGCTCCATAACGCTCTGGACGGCGTAGGGAGGAGGTCAGGGTGGATGGGTGGGTCATAAAATATGGAGCGTTCAAACCGGGGAGCAGAGTTCGCTTCCCTGGGCAAATACAAGTTAAAGTTCACTCAGTCACAGCGTTGCAGCATTGGCACATCAGGATGAGTTCAAATAAGTCCCCTGGTTGGCCGGTGCTAGATTTGAGTCAAACCATCGGTGTTAAATAGCTTGGTTTTCCAGCTGTTCATACCAGGCTCGATATCGAACTCACTAGTTATGTGTGCAGCATTTCACTTGATGTTGCCCAATAAGAATTCAGAATATCAACAAAAGACACCTGTGTCTAAACCATATCAACAGGAAAGAGACAGAGGAGAAAAAGGCGAAAATATCTGGGGCAGTGCAGTCGGGGCATCCAGGCCGCTGTGGCCATAGGGCATATCATTTTTTGAAGGGCCATAAGACCAAACTGAGGGGACCCTCATCATTGCCCCCATGAAATTCCTGCCCTGCCACACTGACTCATAATTGTATTTTTTACAGCTCAGACAGAAGAATACTGCTGCTGCCTTTTATATGAACTGCTGCACACAAGTTACAGCGAATACATCGCTCCAGCATCCAGTGCTGGTGAAAAATGCACAACCTTTACAGAAACACATATGTCTACAATGTGATCTTGACCTGTGTATGTGTGTGTGTGTGTGTGTGTGTGTGCGATCTTGACGTGTGTGTGTGTGTGTGTGTGTGTAATCTTGACATGTGTGTGTGTGTGTGTGTGTGTGTGTGTGTGTGTGAAAGAACTGGGTGTGATGTAAGGATTGGAAGAGGGAGGAGAGGAGGGCTGGGATATTTGAGACATTCAGGGGAGAGAAAAACAACGCTTCTGTAGAGAAGGGCGCGGCAGGCCGGGCATCCGAGCTGTACGGCTAACAGCTGTGTGACATTTAGAGGAGACTGCCGGTCATCTGAGATGATGCTGCATCAGTGCTGCTTCAACAGAGTGGATATGATGCATTTGAGTTTTACTGACAGGCTTTTCAAAGAGGCAGTTAAGTGCATAGCAACCGTTGGCACTGCTCTTTTAAAATAAAAACCAGACATGAAGAGGGAAACTTTTATTTTTCCTGTTGTCAAGTCTCATTATATTAAAGTGTGTACATGTTTTTCTGCTCCATTTGTGAGCTATTGCTGTATCAAAGGGATTTATTTTCTGTGTGATCCAAAAAAGGTTATTTCAGGGACAAAGTGATAAATGTCTGACTACTTCTGACAGAGGAGGTAATTGAAAACACTGACATGCACCTCTCTGGATTATTATCAGTCTCTCTCTGTTAGTTATGATTCATGGTTTACAGTAGGTCAGGTTGGCAGAACTAACAGTCTATTTCAGTTTGACTCTCTGTCACACCCAGCAGCTGCTGTTTGAGTCACAGCTGTTTGAAAAGTCCCGTTCCCAGAACAGATAATCCACTCACTTTCCACGGAATAACAACATCAGACTATTATTTGTCTGGTGAAGCTAAATTTGTACATCCTCCACCTCCGCAGTAAACGTGAAGCTGTTGGTTATTCTGCCCCCGATGGTCCAAAGGCTATGGATTAATGCAGTTTAACAGACAAATCTAAATATACTGTATTTAATCCAGGCCATCCATTAGAGCTTTCAGACACCAAGGATTAATTTAATGGGTGATCATTTATACTATTTATTTGAGAAGTTTAGGGCAAATTAATTAGCTGCCTCAGGTTTTACCAATTCAAGGCCACACATTATTATTGCAGATTTAAATTTAAAAAAAACTTAACCCTCGGGCATCCCTTTGAAAAAGTTGCTCCGATATCCTTAGAGGACAAAATACCTTTCAAAAAACTGCAATAAAATTAAATATGAATATTTTCCACTTTCGCTGAATTAAATCTTATAGCCAACATCAGTCCTGATCATTACTCCCAAATATTCATTTATTTAAAAAAGAATTATGAAAAAAAAAACTATTTTCTGTTTACTAAATGAGTGTACTTGACTAAGGGGAGAAATGTTTTCACATTCTGAATCAACATGTCAATTATTAGCTACAACATTGATTTTGATGCATTTTTAGTTTTTGTGCAGTGTCAGATTTAAAAAATAAATGAATAAATAAAAATAAAAACTTCCCTTTGGACAAAAATGTCCCCATATATTATTATTTTTCAAGTTCACTGAGTAAATGTTTTCACCAACTTCAGTCCTGACTAAATGTTCATTCATTTTCTGAATTTTAACCCTTTAAATGCCAATTTCTTTACATAATGCCACTGATTTTTATGGAAATAAAAAAAAAGTGTAATTACTTTCTGTATGCTAAATGCTAGGGGTTCTTTTTTCACAGTCTGAAATATGTCAATTATGTCGATTAGCAACAAAACTGATTTTAATGCATTTGTAGTTTTTGTGCAGTATCAGCTTGAACAAATAAAACTCCCTCTTGTTACCTTAGGAGAAAAACATGTGGTAAGTAATTAAAGTAAGTAAGTAAGTAAAAAACAAATAGAGGCCTTTTTTGTTTCTGGACATCATTTGGTGACGGGTGTGTTGAGGGGACTCAGTATTTCAAATAACAGATTAAATATCATCATTGAATTATCACTCAGATATCAACGCGTCATATTATCTTCTATACGAGAAGTCGACTTTGACTGTTAAATTGAATATCGCCCTTTTCTGATTCACGTGAATGCTGCTGGATCACTTTGCAATCTCCGAAACGGAAATGTACGAGTGGTTCCTGAATGCAGCACGAGCCGCCAGATAACACAGTGTAGGTGTGGAGCTGTACCAGGCCGATCCTGCCTTCGCCCTCATCCGCAGCCCAGCAGCAGCAGCAGCAGCAGCAGCAGCAGCAGCAGCAGCATCTCCGCCCCTCCCTCCGCTCCATCCACACCACTGAAGGACGGTAAGACACTTCACCGTTTATTCCCGCTTTAAACACCCTCACACCCGCAGACTAGGTGGTAGATATGTGCTTTTTTTTTCGGCCGGAGGATAATGATGTTGTTATAGACGCGTAAAAGCCGGCGGAGATAGACCGGACTGGTGGTCTGATGAGGCGGCTTGTTTTATAACACCGCATCGTTAATCTGGAGCGCCACACTGCATGCAGATTGGTCGGAGTCACTGGAGGAATCTGTCTGTAGGGAACCAGGAATTTATATTTATTTAGCCTACATTAACTGCATGTGAGGATTCGTGTTAAATAATCGGTGTTTGCAGAGGCCGTGGACTAACTACATATGATGTGAGTGATGTTAGGGCTCATGATTATCAATGTCACTGCATATAGTTGTTTACATATAAAGGTAGGCCTACTATCGAACGAAGAGCTCATTTGATCTAATTGACTTAATAGTAGCTCATGCATATGGTGCATTATAAGTCACATTGACGGTATTAGGCCTTCTGTAGGGCAGTAGCCAGGATTTTAGGAGGTCATGAGTCCTGATTCCTCCCAGCACACCCTCGGGTGGCTAAAGCCAGGAAGAGACAATTTTAGGTTTAGTTTCATTTAAATGTTTGTATTAATATATCTTCTGTAAATGTTGTCTTCCTACACGATGGCAATTAATGGTTTCACAATGCCAAGGAGATATATATTTTTATAGAGATATATATTTTTTTAATTTAATTTAATTTTTTTTTTCACCTTTATTTATCCAGGTAAGTCGATTGAGAGCAACTTCTCATTTGCAACGACGACCTGTCACATTCACACAGTTCCACATTCATACCTGGAAGCTGCCCAGTACAACCACAGTCTGATCTGCTGGCCACTGAGCAGCTCCACTGGAGCTGGTTGGAGGTTAAGGGCACCTCAGTGGTGGTAATGAATCCATTCATTTTGTTGTTATAACTTTTTTGTTTGGCCTGAAAAACAAACACCGTAAAATATTCACTCTTATATAATCAGCCTTAAAGACATAATATATAACTTTTTTTCCGATTATTTTAAAGCAAACAAGTGTCTATAAACGACTAGACCTATATTAAGTTGAGTTGTATATTTACATTATCCTCTGCTCATAATTCGGCTCACGGTAAAAACCTCCTGAACATCTGGATGTTAAGTTATCAGAGAGAAAAAAAA
This sequence comes from Sander lucioperca, assembly GCF_008315115.2. NCBI lineage: Eukaryota > Metazoa > Chordata > Actinopteri > Perciformes > Percidae > Sander > Sander lucioperca. Next base: position 36,499,536 of record NC_050175.1, read on the forward strand.
AACTGAGCAAACGTTAGCAGCAGCCCCTCCGCCGAAGTGTCAGAGAAACACACATTTTTAACGTGAAACTGCTTTATTCAGGGTTTTTAACCAGTTTAAATCAGCGGGTTCATTTCTTTGGGCGAGGATGAGACCTCCGCTGATAATTCGGCTCACGGTAAAAACCTCCTGAACGATGAACACTGAAGGAATCCTATCCAAAGAAACGGCCTGCAATGACGGCAATGCTCGGTCTTTTGTTATAGGTTGGATTGAGAGACCCCTTGCAGCAAAAAATCACATATTGTTATTTAAATAGTTTAAAATCATAGAATGTAAGCTCCTCCTCAGATTTAAAACAAAACCAAATCCGCCCTTTCAAACATTGCTTGATTCACTTATCATATAGGATGATAAAGTATAGGTTACAGTTAGTGGTGTAGCTTTCAGCCTCTCTGACTCATACTCACGCTTTAACCCACAGTTTGTGTACATTTGTCAGCGCACTAGTCTCGCATTGTCAGACCTTCCTCCACAGAGCTGCAGAGGAGGGTCTGGCTAGTCCACACAGCATTGAGCGAAGGGAGAAAAAACGTGCTCTGGTTTATTGGCATGTCTTTAAGCCAATCACAATCGTCATGGGCGGTACTAAGCTCCGGACGGAGCCACGGTGCCTCTGCAAAATAGCCTCGGGAAGGAACTTGTTTTGGTGTAACGTGTACGTTCAAAAGTTGTTTTCGTCGTGCAACAGAAAACTCAGATTGGACAGATAGTCTAGCTAGCTGTCTGGATTTACCCTGCAGAGATCTGAGGAGCAGTTAACCATAGTCCTCAGAAATCCACCGGAGTTTTAAAATTACAACACAAAGAAAGCGGAAGATAATGGACATCCGGCCGAAAAGAAGGGCACACGTTGAAATTTCCGGAAATGGAAGGTCGTGGATATAGACTATCAGCGCACTAACTGCTCTCAATTCAGTTGAGTAAATTTGAGTGACCTGATTTTTAAAGGTGGGAAAAAGCAAGGTATCTTCTGACCTGAAGGCAACAGTTAAGACTCGTTGATTGTGAGGCCGAGTCTCTGTCTGGTCAGGCCGCAGCAGCTCATTGGTTCATGTGAAACCTTCGTATGGATGTGGATTAGTCTTTCCTCTCTGAATAACCCCAAACTTATGCAACAGACCAGACAAAATGTCTAAAAAAATAGAAAAGCACACACAGACAGCTGTAAGCGGTTTTAATCCAGAAGCACACAAAGTGGAATGCGTTATTTCTGTTATGTTTTATGATGGAAATGTAATGTGTGTCTGTTGTCGCTGGTAAAGATCGACACGTATGTCATTAGTCGATTCATTATTTGGTCGATCGATTTGAATATTCCATGACTAGTTTGATGATGAATTGTTTAAGTCATTTACTAAGCAAGAATGCCAACAATTTACTGCTTTCAGTTATTCAAATATGAGTCTCGATTGTGCATTCATCCGTTTTATATCATTTAAATGTAATACCTTTGGATTGTTGGTTGTAGGGCTGCGACCAACAATGTTTAAAAATGTATTTTCTTGATTGATCATTAGGTCAGACAGTAGTGAAAAATGCCCATCAAAGACCTCAAGATGACGTCTGCATTGATTAATTGACTAGTCGATCAAAAAATTAATGTTAACCTTTATATATGTATATATATATATATATATATATATATATTATAATAACCTTTTAATTATCGATTAATGGTTTAAATCTTAAAGCAAAAATGTCGCCCGATGGCTTGTTTAGTCAGACCAACAGTCAACAGTCAAAGATATTTAGTTTACTATCACGTAATGAATGCAGTAAATACTTTGAACTCCAACCACAGAATGATACGCCGATAATCTAATAATAGTTACCTGTTGATAATGATTGGCTGATCATCTTCTTACCTCGAGTTGTTAGTAGTTGTTAGTTGAGAGTAGCAAAACGAGCAATTTGAAGACGTCACCTTGGGGTCTGAGAAATTGTGCTGCACATTTTTCACAATTTGACAATTCTGACATTTTCAATTCACCAATCAAAACGACGTAAATAATCGTCAGTTGCAGCCCTACGTCCGTTGTAACTACATCACTCTGTAAACCCAACTGGTTGTTGTTATTATTACTACTGGAAGCCATCTTTGAAATGTCCTTGAGCCGGCTTCATCTTTCACACAGACTGAAGCATTTTCAGCATGCAGGCTGAGCTGAAGGACAGAGCCGCCCGCGCAGCTCAGGTCATCTGTAATAATGTTTCTTTGAAGGACCTCGGTTCATGTCGAAAGCCGACTGAATGAGATCAGACTGTATTCTCTGGATTATTAGATCCTCCTTTAGACAAACACACAAACACATCCATAAAAACTGCTCCCCCCCCACCCACACACACACACACACACACACACACACACACACACAGATACACCACCCTGTAGTGTGCTCTGTGAACTCCCATAATGCCTCAGGGTGGGTGAGGCAGAGTGCTGAGCTCAGCAGGATAAGGCAGGGAGGAGAGACTGGATGCCCAGCAACAAGGATAGTCGTTTGTGCTGGTTCAGTTGAGGTGTGGTCGCTGACCGACTGGTGATACATTCACTCCACCTGTGTGATGCTCAAAATCAGCACAGGCCTTCTAATTCTTAAAAGAAAAGACTCTGAACCAACGGATGTGCTGTATTCCAGGAGGAAGAGTGTCTTTCTAGAGCGTTTGCCATCCAAATATACACATAGAAAGAGAGACTCATTTCTACACCTACGGGTGAGATTGCAAAAACGTGCTTTCTTGTTAAAGAAGTCAGTGTGGTTCAGATTTAGTGCTCGTCTTTTTGTTCGAACAGCGACTGAATATTCAACATTGTATATATTCTATACTTGTAACCAAAATCTCCTGAAAAAAAAACAACATCAACAAGTATGGTGAGTGTAAAGCCTGATATACTGTGTCTTCTCCCTGTGAGACATGCTAAAAACACTTAAATGAGCCACACTGTTGCACTAGTTTGACATGTTCTTTCATCATCATGAACACACACACACACACACACACACACACACACACACACACACACACACACGTTTACTGCTGTCCACAAATACTCACTAGAGCACCACATGTGTTACATTAATCCACCACTGGAAATAGTCCCCAACAAAAGCACCATTTCCTGTTTGTTTGATTAAAAACTGCAGTGACCAGCTGAACTTACTGAACCTTTTAAAAGAATAAAACTATATGTTTGTGAGCATTTTTTAAAGATGTATGTCCTTATTCAGGAACCAATGGAATAACCACATACTGTAGGTTAAAGTTACAATCTAGAAGATCTGTTTCATTCTCTTTGGCACTACCTATGGCATCAAGCGGTAACTGCAATTGTGTTTTTGGATCTCCCTTTCACTTGTTTTGTTTCGTCGTCTGTAGTCGTCACTCTTTTCTTCGTTTGTTTGGCCATACTAACCTTTTACTCGCAAGGCTAGAATTGCCCGGAAAAACAGCACTACACTTTACACACAAATGAGCTGAAGAGGGAGTCTGTTGCGTCAGCTTTGCCTGGCGACTTGCGGAAAACACATCACGAACTGTATATGGCTTATGATTTTTCCCGGGAATGTCACCACAGACGCCCAGTTCATAACAATGCAAATTGCGTTGCTCAGTGGACCATTAGTCTCGCATTGCCAGACCTTTTTCCACAGCGCTGCGGAAGAGGGTCTAGCTAGTCCACACAGCATTTTGGGATGGGAGAAAAACCTGCTCTGGTTTGATGGCATTTCCTTAAACCAATCACAGTCATCTTGGGTGGCGCTAGGCGCCGGACGGAGCCACGGTGCCTCTGCAAAATAGCCTCGGGAAGGAACTTGTTTTGGTGGAACGTGTACGTTCAAAGGTTGTTTTAGTTGTGCAACAGAAAACTCAGATTGGACAGATAGTCTAGCTGTCTGGATTTACCCTGCAGAGATCTGAGGAGCAGTTAACCATAGTCTGCATAACTCCACCGGAGTTTAAAAGACCAACAGGTGACGGACATCCGGCCAAAATGAGGGACATCCGGTGAAATTTCCGGCGGCACCTGAACAATCCCTAGTCTCAAAATAGACTAGTGGACCATAGGCTCAGTCACAGTTATGTTACTACATTCGGCGATTATGATCTTCAAGATTATAACTTTAGGGAAGTCAGAAAGTATTTAGAGACTAACACATTGTTGGTTTGCTCTTCATGGGATTTAAGAACAGTAAGAAAAATATAGAACAACAGCATTCTTTCCTTTGAGGTGCTCCATCGCACGATAAGTAACAGTAAACATGTGAAACACATGGTGTTGTCGTAACTGAATATTCAGTGTTGGCGGTGCTAATTGGATTCTGCTGCTGCTAACAAGGTCCGTTTCTTGGTTACCTGAAGCAAGGTTTATTTTTGCAGCAGGTGATGGCGGAAGAAATGAAATATACTCAATCTTATGTTTGCTGTTTTGACACCATATTTGGGGGTGAAAGTAGCTTTCACAGAGCTCGGTTTGTGCTTGCTCATTCAGTGAGCTGTGATTACAGTCTGAGCTGTATCTGTTCACACTGGAGCTTTCCATGTTACCATCGCACAAACAGACTGTCGTTTGATGGATCCCCTTCAAATTGTCCTGAGTGCACCCTCAGCATAAATATCAGGCATGTTTGTGTTCAAGTAGCTCTCTTTTAAAGGTCCCACAGTATTGTGTATCCATGAGAGCAGCGGTATCTTATGTTATTGTGCAAATACAGATACATCAATTAAAAGTTAGTTAAATTGAGTAAAGCAGTGGGAAAGTGTTGTGCACAATGTGATCACGATTGTTTTGTGGATCGTATTCTGTAGTTTTTCAACGACTGGCTTGACCTCTGTGAGTTGATTCTGAAGGCATTACGTGCGTTTGGGATAAGCCAGGCCTGCGCAGAATCGATCACCTGCGATCGCCGCCCAATGCATGCCGGCGAGATTTGTGACTGACTTGATCACGACTTGCTCTGACGTCATGCACACGTGGGCAACGATAACCTCACGAGATCAAGGCGGCCGCAGGTTTGAGACGCAGGCAGCGCAGTTGCTCTTCACCGACTTCAAGACTTAGGGCATGCTAGGACATGCCTGGCTCTTGGCTGATCTAACAGCTGATTAGTTCAGAATCGACTCAACGTCATGACGTTTTATATAAAATTCTTATTGTTTTTTTAATTGGAGGAATTTTAATTGCTATCTGTCTGATTTAAAGGCTTATTCTGTAGAAAACCTGTTGTGTGGCTAATAGTTACGTTTTGAAGTCAGAGAGACTAAATCTGTTCAGATTACAGATCATCTACAGTATGTTTTTATTAACATCAGCAACAGATCGCATGTAGAGCATTTTTACAGCTACTCTGTCTTAATAAAACAACTGGAGATTGTGTACAAGCTGATATATGGGTCTGATAACATTTTATTAAATTGGAATCTGACCTTACAGGATGTGAGTGTTTCTGTGACTTCCTGTTCAGCCTGAAGGCTGCTGGAAATGGCTGGAAACTGTCCGACTTTATCACGGCTTTTGTCACAGCCCCCGGTTGCTGCCGCCTGCTCTCGTCCACTTTACAGGCGAGGCGCAGTTCATCTCGAACGAGCTCGGAGAACAGAGAGACATTTGCAGGGTTCAGCTCATCTGTTCTAAAGTTTAATGAAACACAGTATATTTGTCAGTATTATAATGAACCAGCAGTCATTTTGATGATGTGAGAGTAAATAGATAAGAAAGGAGAACCGAAAGGACAAGGAAAGGAGGATGGTTCAAGGTTTGGTTCCTAGGGAGTGAAACCACTACTCCAAATCAAGACAAGGTCAGATGAAAATGGTAACAGATCTCACAACAGAAAGATTTATTTGAAAGATTACTTGAACATTATTTCATAATATATAGGATTCTTAAATAAATTAAATCAAATCACTAACTTTCAGATTGGAACGACTAATAGCACAGAAATTACAGCAACATTAGTCTCACATTGCCAGACCTTCCTTCACAGCGCTGCGGAGGAGGGTCTGGCTAGTCCACACAGCCTTCCGGGATGCTCTGGTTTATTGCCATTTCTTTAAACCAATCACAATCGTCATGGGCACCACTAAGAGCCGGACAGAGCCAGGGCGCCGCTGCAAAATAGCCTTGGGAAGTTACTTGGTTTGATGGAACATTTGTACGTTCTAAAGTAGTTTTAGTCGTGCAACAGAAAACTCAGATTGGACAGATAGTCTAGCTAGCTGTCTGGATTTACCCTGCAGAGATCTGAGGAGCAGTTAACCATAGTCCTCAGAAATCCACCGGAGTTTAGAATTACAACACAAAGAAAGCGGAAGGTGACTGACATCCGTCCGAATGAGGGACATCCGGCGGAATAGCCGGCAGCAATTGAACAATCTCGGCTGTGGAACGTCGTCGATATAGACTACAGCAACATTGAACCTCAATAGCCATTGGATTAATTCCTTATACGTAATGCATCATTGGGTCAGTAAAGAAAAATCACTGCAACATTGTTGCTGAATTTATCTTAAAGACTCTACTCAAATTGCAGAATTTATGCAATAAATCATACAACACTCACACCAAAGTATTAAAGGCAGAAACATTAAAAGTTGGCTCCTCCTCCCTGTCTCTTTGAGGGTTATGGAGCTTGTCAGCGAGTGAAAGCCAACCCCAAAACTAATCGTTTTGGAACAAGCTTTGTCTGCTTGGCCTTTTGCCTCACTATAGGTGCATTTCTTCGGCGCTGTGTCCCCCATTTTTGTAGCTTCCTTTTGGATGCGTGTTTACGATCTGGCACCTGGTCGTTTTTATAGGAGGTTGACTAGGTTGACTTCATCTGAATATTTTCTGGTTTCTTCACTAACTCTTGACAGTAAACTGAATATCTTTGAGTTGTAGAGAAAAACACAAAACACATTTGAGAACGTTATCTTGGGCTTTGGGAAACACTTGGGAAAAAATGGCATTTTTCACCATTTTCTGACATTTTATAGACCAAACCACTAATCGATTAAATTGAGAAAATAATCAACAGAGTAACCGTTAGTTTCAGCCCTACTTTCCAGTTAAAATGCTACACGAACTTGCCTAAAGTCCAGCCATGATGCCTTTCCTGGAATTTATCGTCTTCATTAAATATAGTGGCTATAGCTTTATAAATTAAAGTGCTATAACAATGGAGCTTTGCTGTATGTAAGTCAGTTGGTTGCAACAGCCACACCGTTATGTAGCTTTTAATATCATGAAGTGCTACTGCTGAACCAAAGGCTCTAATTCAGCCCTTTGATTATTTCCCTGACGGCTCACCTGAAGGCTGCATCAGTGTTAATACATCAGACGGTGAAAGCAGCAGGTACAAATCACTTGCATGTCAGTTACGTCTCTCTAAGGAAATGTACACTGAAATGCTTTTTTTTTTCATAACAAGTCTGACCCTGTTGCTTGGAGTCATGATTCACTTTAATGTTTAATTTCCTGCAGTTACAGTAGTGATTCAGTGCAATGAGCTAGTTCACGTGTTCTGTTTAGTTTATGTGTTGTGTCCAGTGACCGTTGTGTCTGATGGACGAGGAGTTAATGGATGAATCAGGACAGGAAACAAGTGATTTACCAGTGTACCCATCAATCATGTTCCCTCCTAAAGAAGAAACATTGACTCTGCTTCAGTTACTCATAGTTGGTGTGTCCGCTTTGTTAGCATTGCTGGAGAAAGCTACTTTTCAAACAACTATATAGTCACATCACAAAACTGCAACACTAAACTCCCATATCACCCTCCAACTAATTAAACTGACTGAAATATCTCAACAACTATTGGATGCGTTGCGATTAACTTTGGTACAAACATTCATGTTTTCCAGAGAATGAATCTCACTGACTTTGGTGATCCCCCTCACATTTTCTTTAGTGCCAACATGAGGTTCACATTTATGATTTTAAGTGAGATGTCTTTATATTTATTAGATAGATTACCATTGAATTTGGTGCAGACATTATACACAAACATTTTTAATTTGTCTAATACTTTATGTCTTTACTTGCATTCTCATTCATTGTGCTTCATGCTAAATAGCAAATGTTAGCATGCAAACACGCTTAAGCCAGATGGTAAACCTTATACCAGCTCAGCATGTAAGCATTGCCATTGTGAGCATGTTAGCATGCTGACCTTAGCATTAGTTTAAAGCAAAACACTGCACGGTTTCACAGAGCTGCTAGCATGGCTAAAGAGTTAGCTTTTATAGGGTTTAACACATTAAAAAATAATGTCCAAGATTGGCTATTAGCATCTGTACAGTTTGCATTGTAAGTAAGTAAGTGTAGTATGCTTATAATGTACAACTGGGGTGGGAATCGATTGGCACCTCACGATTCGATTTCGATTCAGAGGCCAACGATTCGATTCTAAACCGATTATCGATTTAACAATTTTTTAATGTACATTTCTATGCGTGATTTTTAAAAATATACATATAAATCTGAGTTTGCTAATCACTTTCTAGACAAAGCAGCTAGACAAAGCTTAGATTTTGACATATACAGTATTTGTCACACACAAGTTTTAATGAAATGTTTTGTCTGAGGTTTTTATTGTGTAGTCGTTCCATGCTTAAGCCTCAAACGTGCTTGTGAAAGTCCCCTTCTCTCCCAGTAATCTTCCATGTCACAGGCTCAGTCATGTTTAAAGGTTTTTTTCTGCACTCTTGCCTAAACACTAAGTTGTCCATTATCCCATCCTCTTTCAGTCACTCCATTTTCTGATTTGTACTTGTCTGGAGACAGTAACTTTTAAATAAAAATAAACACATAAAAAAAAATATATATATATATTATTATTATTTTATTTTTAATCAATTATTAACTTATCAGAATCGATAATGGAATCGTTCTAGAGAGAATCGCGATGCATCTAAGAATCGATTCTTTTTCCCACCCCTAGTGTACAATATGTTAGTATGCATCTCACAGTAGCTCACAGCTTACAAACCAAAGTTCATTCCAATCCATCCAATAGTTGTTGAAATACATCACTCTGGAGGTGTTAGTTTGGCAGACCAACTAACTGACAATCCCCAGAGCTACATTGGTAGCACTGCTAAAGAGTAAATTAAAGCATGTAGACAAAGTAGCTACCATGAATAAAGTAAACATCCTAAATTGATCACTTGACAGTGTTAGAGCGTTCCTATAACAAACAGTAATTACCTCTCTTTATGTGGTAATAATTACAGCCAAATAGTGCCAATAACCCCACTCCTATTCACATTCGGCTTTCCCTGCTGTGACTAATAACCCTCCTGATGACTCTGACCTGTCATCAAGAGGGCAACTTACTGCTTTTGTTATATAGGAAGGGTATCATTTATCATGCCGCCATGCAAAATGAACTAGCTTATAGGTTATAAACTCAAGCTGCAGCCAGCTGGAAACCAAACAAGCAGCGACCTGCCAGACAACATAAGCAGCCACTAAATGGTTTGTTCTCGAGAGCTTCTTTTTTCGTGGTTACATTCTCCATTTACAAAAACATCTCAATAAACTAAATCTATTAGATAGAATTTTAAAACATAAGCCCCTGTCTGCACTCTCTTCTCATTGAAGAATATGACTGCTTGTGTCCAGAGTCAGCGCTTCTTCTTTCTTGAGGTTTCTACAGGCCACATTTTCCTGTTGTATTTTTAACCACTGTGAGTGAGCATTAGGATACTGTGGAGTTACACAGAGTGACATATATGGGACATGGTCTACTTTTACCACACGAATAAACACAAACACACAGCTGACATCTCTCTCTCTGCCTCAGGTGGCATGACAGCATGTGGAGCTGTGGCAATGAGTGGGCAAAAAATGTGTCGCTGCCAGTTCGGACAGGAGCGGCTGCGATGCAAACCGCTTCCCATCACGCACCAGAGGCACGAGTGTGTGGGCTCGCTTTGCTTTTCATTTATTCCTTAATGCTATGAAACACCCACTCACTATCATCACATCTCACTTAGATTTTCAAGTGAGGAAAGCTTTTCTTCTGCCCCATCTTACTTTGTAAAGCTCGGTGAAACAAGACAAAACCCATTTACCAGAGGATTGTGTGTGTGCATATACTAATAAGATACTGAAAGTTCATTCTTCATCTTGGCAACAGCTTACAAAACAACGACAAGGCCCATTTAGTTTTTGTTCGGAAGCTTTTGTCCATATAATCATGCACATATCCTCAAGATGGAGTTTGGCTAGTTGCAGGACGGACTAATGAATTTGTAGATGTTTAAATTTCCAATTTTTTTTTTAAAGCAGTTTAACGATTTCTCGTCCGGTATGTCAGCTTAATTAGTCGAGACTGAAGGTTCATTCTTTCGGTCAAATCACACACTATCTCATGAGGAAAAATGGAAATTTGAACATCTACAATTTCTTTAAAACTGGGAAAACTCCATCTGCTGAAATCAAGCGATATGATGGAAAGCATATAATTGAAAGGTCACATAATAAGTTGTGACACCTGTCATCTCGTAATTCGGAGTTATTGTCTCATACGCATGAGATAGTAAATCATAATTATGAGATGTGTGTGTCTTAACAACCCAACACCACCATTTGATATCCCCTGGATTGCAAACACCAAAGAATACATCATTTAGGGAAAAATAAAAAAAATATATCATTTTGCAACCCTTCATATATAGAGAAAAAAAATAAATAAAAATACAGATGCAGTGTTCGCAGAATTGGCTTCAAAAGCTTTTGAAGGTCTTCATCGTGATGGAGATTAAACTCATAAAATCATAACAGCTACTGAGCTTGCAGGTCAGATCCATCTCCATAAAAACTAAGCATCCGTTGCAAGCACTGGAGAAAGATAGTAAGTGGATCTTGAGTCGGTATTGTTTTGTCAAAGAGACTCTATAGGGCTATAGTACTGTACAGTACGTTAGATTGCATCTTTACAGCCGAAAGCCTGAAGCTGTTGAGTATAAAATAATTTCTTCCCCTCCATCATATCACCCCCAGGCAACACTGACCAGTTATTATCCATTTGTCTTCAAGGGAACAGCACCGCTCTAATGCACCAACCATAATCTCAGAGCCAACAGGGCTGACAGAGGGTCACAATTTTACGAGCATCCATCCTCCCTCGGATAATCTTCAATTATTAGTCCGTTGTATTCAGCCTGATGAGAGGCACGAGCCACAGAGGCCCAGACTGAATTTGTTTCCATGATAACAGTCTGAATGATGTGTGGGCACACAAGTGGCTTAACAGGAGATTGTCCCTGGACAGCTTGAAATAGGAAAGAGAAGAGCGGGGGGGGTTTAATAGGCTTCTCAGACATGCAGAGCGTTTCAGTTGGCTGGAGTGGCAGTGTTTTGTTCCAAAACACAGGAGCAGCAAGGAATCATGGGCCACATGCACAACGGAGCCCCCCCGCCACTTTTTTCTTTTACCAAAGAGGTGCGTACCCGTTCTCCTTTCTTGTTGTACGATTTGAAGGTCTTCGTCCCAGCAGCACTTTGTCTTTCAGATGTCTTTCTTCCTGGGGTCAGTGCTCAGATTAATGTGATGTCATAACCGTTAGGCACTAAAAGAGATGAGATAGTGATGAATGCAGTTAATTTTAAGGCCCGTCTTTGAGGTCACTCAGCCCTCGCTGGAATATACATAGATGTGTGTTTGGAAAATGGCTGATGCCTTGAATTCAATACCGAACATTACTTTTTATATCAAAATGTTATTAGAAAAAGCACTTCCTATTTTGTCTGACAATAGGACACATTTATATCATCCTGACCTTGGTAGGGAATCACTGCCATAAGCAGGAACACTGCGCACTATACCATGTCGACTGATCACTGGATATCAATAGGTTAGAATGCCCGGTCATAAATAAATCCAGGTGCATTGCATGACAGACTAAAGAAGTGAAATCTTTAAATTGTGTGTGACAAAGTGGGTGAGATTCTTGCACCCACCACGTTATCATTTTCAGTTTTTTTTAACCACTGTTTTTGTGTAACATTTCAGCACTTACTATCTCGGGTTTGTTTGTGTTAACATTTTTAAATCTTTACATCGAGTACTGGTTTAATTTAAGGCAAACACACAGCAACAGTTTAGTTTCAGTTTGATTTTTTAAGTTGAATGTTTGAATAGTTAATTGTTTCTTTCTTCATACTCACCTTTTGGTTGTTCTTTTTATTTGGTTCACCATTTCGGAATGTTTGGGGAGGAGCCACCAAGCATTTCCTGTGTATTTATGGTGTTGATGATGTCATCCCTGACATCATCACAGAGATAGCCTGAAGGCTTTCAAGAGTACAGATGCCAATCAATGATCAATATGTTGTGCAGGATGGGTGAATGACACCAAGATATTTCAAAAATATATAACCTTATATATAAATATATGTGATAACAGGACATCAGCCATTATTTTGGTGGTGGTTAATTCTAGATCATATGATCACACTAATAGCTAGTGAGTTGTTAGTTAAAGGGCTAACAGTTGGTTAACATTAGAGTTGAATCAAAATGTATTTTTGAAACATCTGTATATATGAAAATAAACACACAGAAACTCTCCGACATATACTGTATATATAAAGTACATTTCTGGAGTTAACTATTAGATATGTTTGGATCAAATCAGCTGTACCGATGACTCGATGCTATGCTAAAAATTGCTGCTACATGTGAATTTCCCAGACGTACAGGAGCTAAATCTGTCGATAGAAAAATATTTTTTTTCAGCAGACGATTGACATTACAACACGATTGAGCTAGCAGTGTTTATACAACCTGTTCTCACTCCGAACTTGTAAAATACGGACGCTTGGCCAGTGGCTGTCAGCGTCAGATACGATGCAAAAAGCACCCTTCACCGTGTGTGTACAATGCACTGGGCAGAGAAGCAGCTACACAACGCTTGAAGATGACGTAGTATTAACAGCGACAATGGGAGCGAGTAGTATGAAAGCCCGAAATTCCACATAGAGAGGGTGGTTGGGATGGTGGATGGGTCAAACAACACAGGACTTTCACCCCGGAGACAGGGGTTTGTGTCCCACGTGGCACTTTTCCTAAACCCAACTGTTGCTTTCTTCTTTTCCTAAACCCAACTGTCCCGTTTTTGTCCCGCGTGTCACGAAACGTACCTTTTATAAGCCCACCCACGATCTTGTCCTTAACCTAACTGCGTCAAAAGTGACGCCAATAGTCCCGACCCAGCTTGTTTAGATAAAGCGTGTTTAGATAAAGTGTGTTTAGATATGGCGCTAAAGGAGACTTTTAGCGTCAATAACAATGCCAAAGGCACCTGACCAAGCGTCCGTATTTTACGCGATGGGAGTGAGAATGTGTTGGTATTTATTCAGTTTGGGAAATCCTACGATCTCTACAAAGCTAACGTTAGCTTGAGTTGGCTGGCTGACTAAACAGGGACCTGAAATTGTCTCTGTTGCTTGGAGTTTGCGGACAAACTTTCTCCTTTTGGAATGGAATAAAATTGTAGTCCGGGGTTTCTTTTACGACTGTTACTACAGCCAACAGCACAGCATATGCCAGGCATATTGTACTGTACTAGTGTGTTTCGCGTCTCCGTCTCCTCTAGTAGTTCTGGTTACATAGGTCTCGTACATAGATACTGTATATATGGGTCTCGTAGCCCACATCTCGTAGCTGTGACCGGAAACAAAAATGGCAGCAAATGTGACATTGGGTGGTTCCTATAAATAAAGGTAGCTGCAGTTTTCTGCTTTAAGGGAGGAAAGAAGTCACGCTGATACAAACACGTACTTACGTACACAGAAATAATTGATTGATCATAGAGAGTATAGACAAGAAGCCGTGCTGCCACAAATGTGCTTTTTTCATTTGGTATGAGTTGATTATGTTGTTTTGCTCAATTTGAGCAATAAAGTCGCTCTACCTTCAAAGCAGTCTGGAAGTCCAACAATGTCATAAATCCTTAAAAACTTTGTTAGAATGAATTGACAAGGGTCCAACATTTAAGTAGTATTCCATCTGTTTTAATTTAGACGGACCAACCTTTAAAAGTGCTGTTTTCTATATTTTTATTGTCTTCCTTTGTTTTCATAACATAATATTACTTTGTACAGCACTTTGTTCAGCCTAGGTTGGTTTTAAATGTGCTCTCTGATTAAATTGACTTGACTTGACTTGTTTTGACAGACTTGGCAACTATTTAACAATCCCAATTATCGCTCCAACCATTGTTGGCAGTAATAATAATATAATATCTGCTGACTGAGTGAACGCAGCTGCCAGTGGTCTGCAATCACCGAGAGCCAATCAGCTGGCACTTTAGGTTTTTAGAACATCCCTGGTGATAACAGTACGGACATCAAATTGACAAAGTGCAGTAATGTGAAGCAAAATGTTTAACATGTTTTTGTAGTTGTCAGGAGAAAAGCACCAACCGCTCTAGGGCTGCAACTAACGATTATTTTCATTGTCGATGAATCTGTCGATTATTTCCTTGATTAGTTGTTTAGTTTATAAAATGCTAGAAAATGGTGAAAAATATCGATCAGTGTTTCCCAAAGCCCAGGATGACGTTGTTGTTTTTTTTTTATAAAGAATTACTAAAACCGATTGATTATCAAAATAGTTGCCGATTAATTTAATAGTTGACAACTAATCGATTAATCAATTTATCTTTGCAGCTCTAAACCGCTGGTCACTTCCGTTCACATCAAAAAAGCGAATGTCCTTCATTCATGAAAAAAACCTGGATGTCAATATTGCTGTTGTTTATTTTCTCCCAGCAACCATCAGTTCCACTCAACTTGTTTGATCAGCAGCTGGACAAATTCAGATTGTGAACCTATTTGAGAGGAGGATGTGACAGTCAAACAACAGCGTGATTTAAATGGGCCACAGCGAGTTTACTCACTAAACATGCTGCTGATCTAACATTGGTTGTTAGTTTGCACAAATCAGCTCATGATTCCGACGGCGGAGGTGTTTTCTCAAACGCTAGTAAAATTGTTACAAGTGACTCATGTACAGTATCTGTGACCTGTGTGTGGATGTAAGATTCTATGACCTAACGTATAACCCCTGAATGTTAAGTCATTTACTCTCCACGTACCTTGCCTTCTCTTCCAGCTGGGGAAGGAGACATAAACACCCAGCGACAGGCCGAGGAAGAGACCAGCAACATCTTTCATGCTAAATATAGATCCCCTGATGAAGTGCCTGCATGCTAATAGTGCTGCTGCTGCTGCTTTGGCACTCGCCTTCACCTCCTGTATGTGATGCTGCGTGCATACTGTCATGCAGTACGAGCCTCCCCTCCCTCTCGCAGAAATGCTGCAATGCGTCTCCCTCAGCCAAGACTGGGTCAGTGTAACTTAGCTAGCAGCAACGGTCAGAGAAGCATCCCCATAGCAACAGCCAATGAGGCTTATGGCTGAGGGATTATTTTTTGTGTGTTTTTGTTGTGATTGTATATGAAAAGAGCGTATTTCCAGGATTAAAGTTGTCAGGGGGGCTTTAGTTAGAGCCAGGGGAGGAATAAGATGGCAAGTGAGAGGAGCAAAAGAGGAGACAGGGCAGGGTTGAGGATGTGTATGCGCGGCTGTATGTGCAGAGTTATTGTGTTGACAGATGCTGGAAGACAGGGTGTTGTATTGTCATTAAATGACGCTGGTCTTGAGTATTTTCATACTGGGAAACATTTTACACACACAGTGTACAGCAATTCTCCTTTAAAGTTTTGTCAGACATCCATTAGAGTTTTTATTATTCTGTTACATCATAATCAGCAGTATTAAAGCAAGCAGGTAATTAAAGCTAAATGATGGTTTAACAGAGTTAAATATTCAGACACAAGTCTCTGCCTAACATATTTGGTGTCTGTAGAAACTTTTAAATCCCCACTAGAAATAAAAAATAAAGTTATGTGGGTTTGTAAAGCATTAGTTTGTAATGACTAGCCCACTGGGAGGTCAGTATAAGTGGGTTGAATTGCATTTCAGGGCTCATACTTAAAAATGTTGGGCTATATTCACTTTCCCTCCCTTAAAGGTCCCATGGCATGAAAATGTCACTTTATGAGGTTTTTTAACATTAATATGCATTCCCCCAGCCTGCCTATGGTCCCCCAGTGGCTAGAAATGGTGATAGATGTAAACCGAGCCCTGGGTATCCTGCTCTGCCTTTGAGAAAATGAAAGCTCAGATGGGCCGATCTGGAATCTTCCCTTTATGACGTCATAAGGGGAAAGGTTACCTCCCCTTTCTCTGCTTTGCCCATGGCAAGCTGGTCAAGGCCACACCCCCACCATCCACCATGCCCCACCTCTCTCCTCTTAAATAGCATTTAAAGCTACAGACACAGAAATGGCACGTCCTAAGGAAAGCTCATTGTGGGACTGGCTCTAGTGGCTGTAATTCTGCACCAAGGCTGAATTTTGGGAAAGAGACTTCAGATACAGTATTAGGGGACCACTAAGGTCTATATAAAAGAGACTTCAGATACAGTATTAGGGGACCACTAAGGTCTATATAAAAGAGACTTCAGATACAGTATTAGGGGACCACCAAGGCCTATATAAAAGAGACTTCAGATACAGTATTAGGGGACCACTAAGGTCTATATAAAAGAGACTTCAGATACAGTATTAGGGGACCACTAAGGTCTATATAAAAGAGACTTCAGATACAGTATTAGGGGACCACTAAGGTCTATATAAAAGAGACTTCAGATACAGTATTAGGGGACCACTAAGGCCTATATAAAAGAGACTTCAGATACAGTATTAGAGGACCACTAAGGTCTATATAAAAGAGACTTCAGATACAGTATTAGGGGACCACTAAGGTCTATATAAAAGAGACTTCAGATACAGTATTAGGGGACCACTAAGGCCTATATAAAAGCATCCAAAAAGCAGCATGTCATAGGACCTTTAAATCATCTGCTTCTACTTCAGAGTCCATGATTCCTTCTATACACCAAAATATGATTTTAATTTGTAACTACTTCCACTTGAACATACATGGAAGCATGGTTTTACAATTGTGGGTCTTGTAGATTGTGGACTCAGATGTTTTTCAAATTCTTTAACTTTGTCATGACTGCTAGAGATGTCAGGATGTGACGTCACGCTCTTCAGATGGTTATTAGAAGGGAGATGTGATGCCAAAATGTGCCCAGATCATTACACCTAACCAGTAGCTTTTTGAAGTGTTTATAGCAACGGTTTTAGGACATATGTTTATTCAAGTTTAGGCTTATTTGTTTTCTTGCCAAAAGTTTGATGAAAATATCTCATATCTGCACTCTAAATATGAAGCTAGAGCCAGCAGGCAGTTACTGTAGCTTAGCTTAGCATAAGTACTGGAAGCAGGGTGAAACAGCTAGCCTAGTTCTAGTAACTGTACATTTTGGTAGTTCAATTCAAAAGACAACTAGTTGCTTTACAAGGTGTTAAATGCTGGAACTATTTCTTGTCTCCATGTCTATTTAGTTTAAAGACACAAGAATGATATTGATCGTCTTCATCTTCTTCAACTTTCAGAAAATGAAAATTAAGAATATTTCCCATCAAGATGTGGTTGTTTTTTTTTTACTTATAGGGATTGTGTGATTGTATCTCTGTTTAAGTGTTGTGGATTGATCCTGTAATATGAGCAACTAGAAGCTATTCGCCCCATCAGAAGAAGGCCTCTGTTACTTCGTCATTATTTGGTCTCGGTGTAGTCATAAGGTTTATTTTTTAAATCTCTGTCTCCTGCAGGCCAGCGGATTCTCCAGTATAAGAGTGATGTCCTCGAGACAACGGTGTTGGTGAACCCATCAGAGGAGACCGCTGCCACAGAGGTAAGTCACACCTGGACAACATGGACAAAACACAGCAAGTTGATGATGACCCAGTGCTCTGAATCCTGCAGGATAATTTATTTAAATCACACTGAGGAGTGTGTTCAGTCTGGATCAAACTTGGTTTTACTTATGAAGAACACAGTAACACCTGTTGTTCACCATTTAGCCCCAATGGGAGGTCCATGTCTCTCCTGCTAGTAATCATCACTCAGTTGATTAACAAGAAAACACTCACACAGTGGGAGAGGCAGACACTTCTTTGGGTTATAAATAAATCCACTCAGATGCCTCAGATTTGACTGTCAATGTAAAAAGAAATAGTCTGTTGTCAGCTAAGCTTTTGACTGCCTTAACCTAACCTAGTTTTTTATTATTATTATTTTGTCTAGTAGTATGACAGTTTATCTGCAATACACCTGATTCTTGAACCTGACCAGAAAGACACTGTACTGTAATTCTGCATTTATTTTTTAATGCTGCAGTAACTTCGTCAGACACAGTGATTTATCTTTGACAAAAAAACAACAAGTCTGAAATAAATGGCTACTCTATTTGTTGTCCCTTTTGCTGGATGGAATTAAAATAAACTTTTCCTTTTCCAAACAATCTATTTTGGGCATGAAGAGTTAGTGATTGACACTATCCAACTCTTAGGAGTAATTTTAGACTGTTACATTTATATTTGGTGGTTGAACAGTTCTTCAAAATAAAAGTTTGACCTTTCATCTCATCTTCATTCCGTTGCAATATATACTTTGATTTGAATTTTTTAAAAATGTCTTCCTCTGGTTTTCATTCATCGTTCACATCGTGTTATTATCATTGAGTGGGTCGATTTTGAGTTGCCTGGATGACATCAATTTCGGGGACAAATTGAGCAGCTCTCAAACTCTATAGCACTCAAATCAAATGAAATATTGCAACTCAGTGAATTCATGATACATGTGAGATGATGTGAGCTTTGTTCATTGGGAACTAAATTGCTTGCTTTGTCACCCCAAAAAGATTCTTCATCTTTCCAGTACAGTACATTTGACTTTTGTGTTCTGATGTTGATGACTCATGGAAGATGTATTATTACAAAACATTAATGTTAGATGTTATAGTGTTGTTATAGTTTGTTATTCTGTCCTCTACCCAGATTCACTCTCTGATCACTGACTTTGCTGGGAATAAGTTGCTGATCCTGAGCGGCCAGAGCTCGGAGCAGGGAGGTGACATCCTACTGCAAGGTGGAGCATTCACCTGGCAACACTTCTCCGACATCATCTCCAAACCTCAAGTGAGCTGGGTGCATTTTCTCTCCAAATAAATCTTTTCAGTGTATGGATCAAATTTTATAAAGCTTACATAGAGAGTTGTTTTAGGTTGTTTTTCATTGTTACTGTGTTTCCAGGTGATTGAACTCCTGTCCAAGGCCTCTTCAGAGCAGCCGGCCAGGCTTACTGTTTCCTGTCAGGGAGACGGGGGCTGGAGCTCCCTGGGCCAAAGCCAGGAGCAGCAGTCACTCCAAAATCTTCTGGAATACCGCCTGAACCCCGAACCTTACCTCCCCAACATGGACGGAGTCACAGAGTTCACTGAGTATGTCTCCGAGACAGTGGATGTGCCGTCGTCCTTCGACCTCCTGGAGCCCCCAACCTCTGGAGGTTTTCTGAAGCTGTCCAAACCCTGCTGCTACATCTTCCCTGGAGGCAGGGGAGACTCTGCTCTGTTCGCCGTCAATGGATTCAACATCCTGGTGGATGGAGGGTCTGATCAAAAGTCCTGCTTCTGGAAGCTGGTTCGCCACCTGGACAGGATTGACTCTGTTCTGCTCACCCATATTGGTGCGGACAACCTGCCTGGCATCAACGGGCTGTTCCAGAGGAAGATTGCAGAGCAAGAAGAGGAGCGTAACCAAGGATCTGGCTCCAGCAGCAACGGTGAATGGATGAAGAACCTGATCTCTCCTGAGCTTGGGATTGTGTTTTTCAACGTCCCAGAGAAGCTTCGGATGCCTGAGTCCACGCTGAAAGTGAAACGAAGCATTGAGGAAGCATCTCTTACATTGCAGTACCTCAATAAGCTTGGTATCACACCAGAGCCTCTTCACAGGGTAGTCAGCAACACCATCGAACCCATCACACTATTCCACAAACTTGGTGTGGGGAAGTTAGACATGTATGTCTTAAACCCTGTAAAAGAGAGCAAAGAGATGCAGTTTCTAATGCAGAAATGGGCTGGAAACAGCAAAGCCAAGACCGGGATTACGATGGCCAATGGAAAAGAAGGAGAAATATCTGTCCCCTATTTGACATCAGTTACCGCTCTCATAGTTTGGATTCCTCACCGTCCAACAGAAAAGATAGTTAGGGTGCTCTTCCCTGGAAATGCACCGCAGAATAAAATCTTTGAAGGCCTCGAGAAACTGAAACACCTGGACTTCCTGCGATACCCAGTGGCGACCCAAAAAGACATATCATCTGGTGCACCTCCTCCCATCATCAAACAGACTAAAATAAGATCAAGAACTGACAGCAAAGAGAGTCTCAAGTCTTCACCCAAACCTCACTCTAAAACAACAAAGAAAGAAGCCAGTGGACAGGAGGAAGAGTCCAAGAGTGAAATCACTAAAGAGAATAAAGTGGAAAAGAAGGAGGAGAAGAAGCTCAAAAGTGAAAGTCTAAAAGCCACCAAACAACAGAAAAACAGCGAGGTCGCCCCTGTAGCAGGCAAGACAGAGAAAAAGAAAATATCAAAGGAAAAAACTGCCAAGCATGAGAAAGCGTCCAAGATGGATGAAAAGAAAGACAAAGAGAAAAAAGAAATTAAGAAAGAAAAACGTGAAGCAAAGAGAGAAGAAAATATAAGAAAAGAAGAGAAAAAGGAAAGTAAAGCCAAGGAGGATAAAAAGAAGGACTCAAGTAAACCGGAACTGAGAAAAATCACGAAACCTGACCTGAAGCCGCTCACCCCTGAAGTGAGAAAAACTCTGCATAAAGCTAAGACTCAGGCTAAACCCAAGACAGACAAAAACAAAGTAGTGAAAGAGGAAGCAAATGAGAAAAAGCCAGTCCCAAAGAACATCCCTGAGGAGATCGCAGCAGCAGCTTTGGCTGACAGGTCCATTGTGTCCTCCCCAGAGGACCTCACCGAGGACTTTGAGGCTCTGAAACAAGAAGAGCTGTCCAAAAAGACTGAGCCTATTCAGAATGATGTGATGTCTGGGTATTTGCTGCACACAGATACTAAAGATCCTTCCTTAGTTTTCCCCGATGAGACGGTCACATCCCCAGCCACTGAGATACAATCGGCTTCACCCAAATCCCCCGTCAAACAGGAATACAACAAAGACAAGGGCGCTTCAGTACAGGTTACAGCCACTGAAAAGAAGGAAGCAAGCGATGCCTTTGACAAGAAGTATGAAGAGGAGCAAATGGAGAAATATGACAAATACCATGTAAAGGACCACATTGGAGACAGATCAAAGAAAAGTGACAGCTCAGAGGAGGAGGGTGATGTCATTGAAAAAGCTGAATTTGAAGGAACGGAAGATGACGAGGTCCTGAAATATAAAATGGAGGAGGCGAAAAAGGAAAAAACTGGAAAGGAGTGGGACACCAAGCCAACTGAGCAAAAACCTTTGTCAACCACAGCCCTGTCTGGGCAAGTAGCAGCATCCGCCTCGGAGCAATTCTCCTTCATCCAAGACGAGACCATCCCTGTTTACTCCGAGACTGAACAGACCATCTCTGATGAGGAGATCCACGAGGAACCAGAAGATAGGATCCCACATTTGCGCTATGATGTGGGCTCCTATGACATCTCTGTCCCTGATGTCCCTGGTACCTTTGACTCCATGCATGGTATAAAAGAGATGAAGTGCTCCGCCGTGTCTGACATCAAACCCAAAGCCTTCATGGGAGGGCACGAGCCTGAACTCGCACCTTACCCTGCCATCATTGCTGCCCCTCTTGCAGAGGAGGAGCACATCTCCTCTGCAACATCCATAACAGAATATGACAAACTATCATCCTTTGCCACATCTGTAGCCGAGGACCAGTCGATAACCTCTGTGACAGCGCCACAGACCGAGGAGGCTGGGAGGAACTCTCTCCTGCTTGACACAATCAACAGTATCCCCTCACGCGCCGAGGCTGCCCATGGGAAGGACTATCTCCACTCGGCAGGAACCATCTCACCCACATCCTCTCTGGAGGACGACAAGTGCTTCAAGTCTCCTTCCTCTGACGAGTACCAGCCCAACATTCCCGAGATGGAATCTGGGGATGCAAAGATCAAATCAGTCCACGAAGAAGAAGAGGACGAGGAAGACGAGGACGAGGACCAGACTCCGAACGTTGACATCCCTCTGGGTAAACTCCAAGAGGGCTATGAAAACGCATCCTTCATGATGCTCCAGGAAAAGCAGAAATCTCCCTCTGCCACTTTTTCTCCTCCTCCTCCTCTCTTCTCTACCATGAAGTCCTCTCCCACGCAGGCTGTCAAAGAAAACCAATCTCTCTTAAGCACAGAGGGATTTAAGATGGGTGCGGATATAAAGCCTGTTTCACCCCCTCCATCTTTCTCCTCTGAATTAGACTTAGAGTCCCACTCCAGGCAGGAGAGTGAGGAAAGATGTCTAAGTCCAGATGACAGCACCATGAAACTGGCTTCACCCACACAGTCTATGCCTACAAGCAGTGGCTACTCTCCAACAGAAGAGAAACCCTTTAAGACAGAAGACAAAGATGAAGCAGGGTTCAATGTTAAAGGTGACACCCAGAAATCAGTCATTATCTCAGACAGTACTGCCTATATTGGTCTGATAGGTGACAACACAGTGTCTGAAGAGTCTCAAGAAGAATCCAATGAATCCAATGAAGAGGAAGACTATTACACCAAAAAGGATCTACAGCCCGCTGTTAAGGCCAAGCTTATGGAGGCAAAAGAGGGGTGCTTCTTGGATGACGACTTCGCCTCTGAGGCTAAATCTGCAAAGACAGAAACAGAAGTCAAGAGCTTGGAAAAGACACCGTTGTCTTTCAGCACAGAGGAAAAAACAATACCTCAAGTGATGTACTCAGATGAAGATGAAGAAGATGATGATAATCAAAGTGGGGTAGGGTCTAATAAGCCCTTATCAACCAATCAAAGCAAAGTAGACTTAAAAAGTGAAAGCACAGAGGAAACGGATGTTTCTTTTAAAGAGACAGAGAAAAATGTTCATTTCAGTCTCTATAATTTTCCAGAGAAGGAGACCAAAGAAAAGGCCGTGTATATAAGACAGGACACACCCTATGTGCATGGCAAAACATTCTCTTACAGTGACATTTATGGCTCAGTGGACTCGGATTCATATCATCAGGAGTCCTTAGATAAAGCGGAGAAGGACACTGCGAAGGTTGAAGTGGATTCGCAGAAACCCGAGTCCCCATCCCCGGTAAAAGCCACGGACAAAATGTCAGAGAAGGAGGGATTTACCGTCTCTTATGGAAAAGAGTCCTCCTCCTCCTCATCGTGGCTCGACTCCAAGAGCACTTCTGCTGTACCTCCATTCGAAGACGTCAAAGGAAAGGAGACATTTGAACATGGCACAGGTAGCCGATTCCCTTCATTGGCTGATAGACCCGAGGCCTCGTCCACTTCTTTATCATCAGAAAAAGACGCCTCTTTTAAAAGTCAGATTGATGGCGGCCCAAAGCCCCAAACGTACTCCTCAATGACAGCGTCTGATGTAGACAAACCTGCCGCCACAGGCTACGGCGAGAAAGGAGCTAGTTTGGAGGTTGATATGCGAAAACTAACAGCAAGGGAGGAGGAGGACTATGATGATGATGAAGTTGTCGAAGAAGGTGATGAGGATGAGGAGGACGAAGAGGAGGAGGACGACGACGAAGACGCTGTTGATTCTGATATGGAGAAAGGTGCCAAAGAGAAGTCTGAGAAGGAAGTCAAAAGTCCAATTAGTGAAATGTTTGGCTCAAATAGGCCTGAATTTATGGTTTCCATGGCTGGATACGGCTATAACAGCCAGGGGAAGCCGAGCAGCTCTAGCTCACTCGCAAAGGCTGAACACGAAGTTAAAATTGACTCCTCATCCTTCAGTGGAAAACCAATGGATTTAGGAGCTACAGGTCTCTCTGCCTACTCCTCGGGCTTTGACTACTCATATGGAAGTGGTGAGAAAGACTCATTTTTAAGTCAGACCACAGACAAAGGTAAAGAGGATTTCACTTTGAAATCAACAGAGGACAGTTATTACCAGAATGACAGTGCTGATCCGGATTTTGAGAAACAGAAGATACCAGACCTGAGTAAGAGATCACTGGACACAAGCTTTCAGTACACGACCACCGCTGCCCCTGGGTACTCCTCCTCTTCGGCCTATAGCTACTCCTCCTCCACCTCGGGCTCCCTCTCCACCAGCCGTCAGTTCGGAGAGGAACTCGAGACCCCTGCCGAGCCTCTCTTTGAGTACTCCTCCTTTAAAGAAGAACACTCACTGGTCATGGATCCTCCCTACTCTGGCTCCGCTGGCACAAAAGACGACTATCTAGAAGTCTCTGAAAAACAGATCACAGCTACAACCATGGCTGAGTCCACTTCCAGTTTAGCTCGCTTCTCACCCCTCAGCCCATTTGAGGAGGTCAACTCATTCCCTTCGCTCTCCTCCGCTGCCTTTGCTGAGGACAAGAAAGAGTATACCACTTCAGCAGGTCCAGTAATGGACAAAGGCCCTCAATCGGATTGCTTCTATAAGCCTGGATGGTCTGTAGGGTCCAAGCTGGACACAACTGTTGGGTTTGGGGCCTCAGCAGGACCATTTGCTCAACCTGCAGAGCTGTCCAAAGACAAAGAGGCAGCCAGCGCCGCTCTATTTGGCATCACTTCCTCCCCACGCCCAGACACAGAAGGCAAGCATTACTTTGAGGAGACTGACAGCAGTGAGGAAGAGGATGAGGAGGCTTACATGCGTGAGATGACCAGGACGCTTTCCAGCGGCCAGTCTGGTAACCTCTCATTTTCTAACAAGCATGTTGCTCCAGCTGCCAGTGAAAATACGGCTGGTGCACTCCCTGATGTTCTTGGCTCCTACATGCCCTCGCCTCTTCAGGCCAGCAAGCCAGACCCGGTCAACGGCCCCATGGAGGTCAGCTCAAGCAGCACCCTCCCTGCTGGAGCAGCAGCCAGTGGTGCGTCTTCAGGCCCAGCCAAGGTGGAGCCCAGAGAGGGAGCAGCAGCTTACAGGAGCTCTTTTGAGTGGGAAATGTCAAAACCCCAGATGGGGATGGTGCCCGGAGACTCCCCTCCCCATTACCGCCATGATGACGAGTTTGAAGAGGAGTGTGAGATGGAGCCGGAGCACCCTGCCCGCCCGCTGTCACTCTCTTCAACCGATCAGCCGTTCCGCTCTCCGTTCTACGCTGAAGAGTGCAGCCAAGGGGGCCAGGATGACGACGACGATGACAGCGATCAGGATCTTGCTGGTGACGTGCCCATGGGAGCCACCTCCTCTTACACCAGCCGCAGCTCTCCTGGATATTCCTCCTCTGAGTACAGGCAGCCCAAACACGATCTCTCGCCTTCCTTCATAAACCCATGCATGCGGCAGCTATCCAGCGACGAGGATGACGAGGAGCACGGGCGCAGGAGTGACCAATCGCAGGAGGCTGATGTGCACGATCTGTCGGTCAAGAGAAGGGCTAACAAGCAGCCCCATCATCACCAGTCTCACAGCAGCTCTCTGCAGCAAGCTGGCGGCATGTCAGCAGGGCTGGTTCTGGCCACGGAGGACACACCGCCCACCTCCATCAGCGAATCTTTAGCCTCTCAGTCAGACTCTGATGTGCCTCCAGGCACTGAGGAATACCCCTCGGTCGCTGGCGAAGGCAACATGGACTCAGATGAGGATGCAGACTACATGCCTGTTGATAAATTATCTGCCACCGGGGGAGGCAGCCATCAATCCTCTAGGAGGAGCAATGACCCTCCTCCTGCTCCCCTCATGGACCCTATCCCTCACCCCCCACGCCCAGACGTTTGCATGGTGGATCCTGACTCTTTGGATAATGGCGTAGTCAAGAAAGAACCAAAAGCCAAGAGCTTAAAGAAGACTTTGGGAAAAACCAAATCAGCATCACCGGCTAGGCGCAAGAGGTCTCCCATGCCCGTCAAACAGACGCCGTCTCCTCGCAGCGCCTCGCTGAAGAAGAAGGAGGCAGACAAGAGCTCACGGATGTCTCGTCTGTCAGATGGACAGGGCTCCAAAGATGATGACCTCTCCAGGTCGAGCTACAACCCAGGCAAGGGGCTGACTAACGGTGTCAAGAGTAGTTCAGGTGCGCAAATGTTTAAAGATAATCTTGAAAGCTTTTCGGATATAATCGTTAATACTACAACATTTTTTTGTAAGGTAAATGCTTTTACACATAGTGACAGTTTGGTTTCGTTCTCCCATCCAGGTTCTCAGAAGTCCGGCTCTGCAGCGGCTCCTGGCCTTCCTATATATGTGGACTTGGCCTACATTCCCAACCACTGCAGTGCCAAAAATGTGGACCAAGAGTTTTTCAAACGCATTCGCTCTGCATACTATGTGGTGAGCGGGAATGACACAGCAAGTGGTGAACCCAGCCGAGGAGTCCTCGATGCACTGCTGGATGGCAAAGCTCAGTGGGGATCAAACCTACAGGTAACATTTCCAACTGTACTTAGTTTGATGCTGAGGATGATAACTCAGTTTAAAGATTTTGTCCCTGTCGGTCACCATACTCTCTCACTCACTCGGCTCAAATCAAAGTAAAGCAGTTTCCCCTCATAAAAGACCAAGACGGGACTTTTAAAGCCAAAGCGGAGAAATCATGGGGCAGGGGATCTAGGCAAGAACTAAACTGAATTCAAAGACAAAAAATGTCGAAATAAACACATTTATACAAGGTAAACATAGGTAAGGAAAACACTTGTTTTTTGCCTTTTGCTCCCAAACGCTTTACGTTAAACAACAAACACAATCACACACTTTTCCTACAGATTTTGTTCAAGTTTAAGCTTATAACAGGATGGTTGTAGAATACTATGTGAGAACTTGCAGAACCTAAATCTAAACTTGTATGTTAAAATTTTCACTTGTGACAAATTAATCAAATTATCACAACAAATAATCACAGATTGATGTTTACATAAATACAGTGACAGCTGCAAACTTGTAATGCAACATTTACTCTTATTTTCATTTTTTACTTGTCCATTTTCCAGCACAACCACAACTCGGTGAATACAACCTCTTGAATCGGTCACTGCAACTTCACATATGTTCTCTCGACAAATGTCCACACTGTGTTGAAACCAGGTTTTCTATACATGACATTGCCGGTGCAAAATAGCTTCAGGACGAGAACTTGTTTTAGTGGAACATGTGTACGTAAAAAGGTTGTTTTAGTCAAAACTCAGATTGGACCGATAGTTTAGCTAGCTGTCTGGATTTACCCTGCAGAGATCTGAGGAGCAGTTAACCATAGTCCTCAGAAATCCACCGGAGTTTAGAACGCCAACACAAAGAAAGAGGAAGGTGACGGACATCTGGCCGAAAATGAGTGACGTCCGGCGGAATTTCCGGCGGCACTGGAACAATCACGGAAATGAAACGTTGTCTATATAGACTAGTCGTGACATTTCCTGATCTCTTGTCTCCCGCTCAGGTGACGCTGATCCCCACCCACGACACGGAGGTGACCCGTGACTGGTACCAGCAGACTCATGAGAGGCAGCAGGAGCTCAACATCATGGTCCTGGCCTCCAGCAGCACCGTTGTCATGCAGGACGAGTCTTTCCCCGCTTGCAAGATTGAGTTTTAAGACCCTTGTTTCCTCTCTCCCTCCCCCTGGCCTCCCCAGTGTCGATCTGGTTTTAATTGCCCTCCTCTATAGCCTGATATGCAAATCTGCCTCTGCTTTGGGCTATTGAGCGAAAAGCAGAAACAGACCTGGATAACTGTCTATTCTTTTCTAGATTTTTATTCATTCATAAGCTTGTCGTGGCTATCACAATTTGTATTACGGAGGTAGTTTTCTGACAACTACGTCCTCCATTATTACTATTATTATTATTTCTAGTCCTTTTAAAGGGAGTGCAGTTTTTTTTTTTCTGCTCCTTAACTCTTTGTTTGTCCAAACCCTGTGAGACAATGGAGTCTATGTTTATTAGCCGAGACAAAATGCCCATTGTGTTCATATAGAAAAACAATACAAAATTGATGTCTAGTTGCTTGTCTTCTAATTGGCCTAAATCAAAGCACAAGTTTGCACACTTTAAAGCCAGCAACAAAATATATTCTTCCACTGAATCCCGTCAACCCGTTCACAATAAAGGTGATCAACTGAACATTTGCTGATAGAAAATCATCATTAGAGGCTAATTGTGATCACTTTTACTTAACTTTCCTCTGTTTCCCCTTTCTGTCGTTCTTCTAAAACAATGACAGTCCCAGTGTTGAACTTTGTGCCTCCTTCTGACATAGTGAGATATAAAATGTCTTTTGAGTATATTTGCGGTAGGATAGGGAAGACCATACTCATGAATCTGTATTGTAGTGAATTATGATATTACTACGGTTATCTCAAAGTGTAAACCAATCGTTACAGTAAGAATAAGAATTTATCGGTGGCTGTTATTTCTTACGGTGGATTTGACGAATAAGATTCTCTCTATAATAGTTTCTGTGGTCTTTGATGTATCTTTTCAGTGTATTTCCAGTTAACATATCGTTGCAGGGGATCGTGAGGGGGAACTGAAGGCAGAGGCGGTGATACAAGTACAAAATCATCATCCTGATCTTTGGATTTCTACCTGTTTCTATCTTTACATACAGAACAAGCACTCGAAGCTCATAAGAGGGAAGTCGACAACCCTCATAGCGGTTCCTGCGTCTCAAAGATCTTTAAACAAAAGCTGGGTTAAAGAAAAAAGAATGTATTCTGCTACAACAATAGGAACATGTGGTTTGCGAAGAGTGATTGTGTTTGCCTGGTGAACGAAGGTGGTCGGTGTGATTGATGGTTCGAGGTTAGACTGTCACCCACATGTGCCTTTCTGTCGTGCTGTCCTGGAAAGGGAAACTAAATGTGTTTTTCGTCGTAGAAATTCATGGTGGCATCATGCAAGTGTGCGGTTCATCCCCCGGCTCTGTGGCGGAGGCTTCGGCGAGCTGGTCTCCTCTGTTCTTTTGTGAGTTTTAGTCAGTGAGAACGTCAACAAAGGTCCGAGTTGTACATATCAAGCGTAAAAATGGCACTTTTCAAAAAAAGCACCAACTCAGTATTTCAGCCGTTGCGTTTTCCTGGAGCTGCCACTCGAAGAAGCACAAACAGTAACCAGTGTGCAAAACTTAAAGCAGTCTTAAATTTCCGCAACATTAAAATATTAATTACAGCATTTGCACTGAAAACCTGTGCTGTTTTCTCATGGTTTAAATATTCCAGAAAATATAGTTTGTCTTGAGTTTGCAAAATAGTTTAAGCCACAATCACCTTAACTTAATGCATCGTGTTTTTAGATTGTATATTTATTATTATTTATTAAGTTGCAACTTTCTTTCCTTTCAGTGGTAAATCAGTGGATGTTTTTAAGTAACACTTTATTAACTTAGTATTATGTGTAGACGTGCTTTTAGTTTGATATTAATGATTTTATATTTTGATAAGTTTTGAGTACTTTAATAGATTTTAACCGGGAACAAAACTTACTATTCAACAAATTACAGGACCAACACACCTCACAACGGTTGCTATTTTATGATCCACAGTAAAAAATCTAGTTATTCCTCTGTATGATAATTTATTCCCTCGACTAGTCGAGTGATGCATGTACAACAGATGCATGTACATAAAAGGCGATAGCTCTTTAAAAAAAAAAAAAAAAAAACGCAGAGGGCTGCAGGGAGCCCAGACTTCAGCGGCTCCAGTTGATTTGAATGTGAAGATGCAGATTACCTTTACGTTCTCCACGGAGGACTTTGATCTCCTGGTTGCCTTGGTTACTGTGCATCATATGGTACATCTGACTCATCGGTCACACCGGCGGTAACAACCGTGCTGTTGTAGCCCGCAATGCATCTCGACTGTGCAAGGGAAGAAAACTTTGTGTGCAGATTATAAGACACCGCAGTTTTCTTCCTTTGGATGACAGTTTGACAAACATTACGATTTCTGTCTGCAGATTAAAATGTTGTCAGTATGATAAACATGTTAGAGACAGAGAGGAGAGGAGACAACGAGTTGAGGTCCTATTTCCTGCTGATTTCAAAAGAACGGCTTCTCTGATGAAAGTTGTCCGTGACGCGTCAGTGTTAACCCACACTCTGTGTAATCTGCATTCCTATTTAATACTGCATCACTGTAAAGGCTAATAATTAAAAGGAATCACCACTACTCATATGAGCAGACCACTCAAAACCCAGACTGCCAGACACTCATGTCAATACATTTGTATTTATAGAGGATTTCCTATTATTCACACTCTTTTCCAGACAAAGCTTAATACACACACACTCACTCATTTTCGTATCGTGCAAAAACAAAAGAACAAAAAAAAAAATATCTGTGGCATTCAGACTCATCTGCCGTGAAACAAATCATCATGAAGACGGTTGGTTTTCAGTGAGCCCTGCTTGTACGTGCATGTGTACCTTTTGAGTTCTCCTGTATTGTAATAGCTGAAGAAAAAACTGACTTCACATAGAAATGCTATTTTAAAAGATGTATATTTAAGAAGCTAAGCTGTGCGGTACTGAGGAGCCACGTGTAACCTGGCTGAGCTGTGCTGTCAAGAAAGCCTCGTGATCGTTTTTTTCCCTCCTTTCTGCTTCATGGTTCTACTTTCATCTCTTGTTTTAAGTGCAATATTCTCTTTATCTCTCTTTGAAATGCTTAAAAAAGGTCAAATAGAAAACAGATTTATTGTTAAAAAGGCAAAAAGTGTGGTGAAGACCAATAAAAACAATTTACTGAAGAAGAATGTCTCCCTCTTTTCTTTTTGTATCGTCACACCACGTAACTTTTATAAAACTGATCAGGGCATGTCACTAGGCCACTGGTTCCCAAACTTTTACGCTTGTGACCCTTTATAGCCAAGAAATGTATCTATGTGCAGTTTGACCAAAGCATGGTGTTTTATTTTAACAGTTTTAGAGGCCTGAAGAGCTACAGAGAGTCAACCATGCTAACAGTTCTGTGAGGTTGTACTGAGCTAAATGCTAATGTCAGCATGCTAACTGCAGATTGGGGAGAGACAAATAATTCTTTGATCCCGTTTGAATTTTGCCATTAATTACACATATGATGTTTGTCAATTTATCCCTTTTGTTGTCCTCGGGTCAAATTTGACACATTGACAAAGTTTTTCATATCAGAAATATGGGTTTCTTTCAACCAAGTTGCCCCAAACGTAATTTGGATGCATGGATGTACGTTGTATGGAAGCCATTCAACATTCTTCGCAGGTGGTGTGTTTTATTCAATTTTATAGCATTTAAAAAAAAAAAAGTATAGTTTTACAATAGTATCCTGACTAAACTTTGACATAAACCTAAGTCTGTGAGTATCCATCAACATCCTCTGATCTTAACTTTTAGTCAAAATAATTCATCATTTCTGTGATATTTTTTTTTAAACTTAAAAATTAGGTATAATGTCATTTAAATTAGGTTTATTCACCGTGAATAAAAAAAGTGTTAAAAAAAAGTGACAAAAACGTTTAAAACAACGTCAGAAGCATAGACTTCTTTTTCAATTTTGACCCGGAAAGACAACAAGTTAATGGCTGACGGGAAAACAACATGAGGGTTAAAAGATAATTTTGCAAGTCAAGAAAGTCGCAGTTTGTCGTAAAACTGTTGAAGTATAAGACTGTAAAAAAATATTTTTAGAAAGACTACACTTCCAAAAGTTGCGTTACTGACGTCATAACCTTCTCTCTCGCTGAAGCTACCATATCTGTGTGTTTCATAACAGGACGTTACTCACGCGAGCAACGAATGTTGCTCGTTTTTTCGCCTCACAGATGATAAAACGACCAGGAGTCGCTGGATAAAACACATCAGGTAAGATAATGTGACATGTGTGCGTGGAACATAGCTAAGTTACCTAGCTAGCTAACTAGCTAGCTAGCTTGCAATTATTGTGCGAGAGAAGAGATACAATTCACTGAGTAGTTTCACACAAAACTAAATGGTACTACGACAAACTGCGACTTTTCTTGACTTGCAAAATTATATCTTTTAAATTGGCAAACAGGATTCATTAAAAAAAATTTCTCTCGCTGTTGACTTCTGTACATTTTTCTTTCGCAATAAGGTCCGTATACAGCTGAGGCTGACGGGGATGTTATTAGTTTTTCATATTTGCAGGAATACAAATAAAATCTATACACAACTACAAACTTGAATCTCTTGGTGACTCTATAGGAAAGGTCAGGGGGGGGTCATCAAAGTCATTAGGATTCATCTTCTAGGGATCATGAATGTCTGTACAAAATGTTTCAGTCCATCCTGTAGATGTTGAGATATTTCCCTGTTGTGGTGTGGAAAATCTGTCCTGCCGGTAGTGTTACAGGAAAAGTCGGTAGATCACTAAACTCACTGGGATTCATCCTCTGGGCACCATGAATATCTGTGCCAACTTTTATGGCAATCCATCCAACAGTTATTTAGATGTTTCACTAAAAAAGCAAGATTTCTCTCAAGTGTGTAAGAATGATGTAATCCAGTGGGGGTTGAACCCCACAGCGAGGTCCAGACACAGGAACAGTTTGTGCTTTGTTCTGACTCCGTTAAACCCTTTTGCAACAGTCTGACAGTACAAAGACATGTAGGCCACAGTGCGAAGCGTTGAGGCCCCCTGGTGCTGATATGAGCTGTTTGTCATGCAGAACAAGCCTAACTGACACGGCAGTGGCTGGTGGAGTGCTTTTCATTTCAACGATCGGTCTTTGTGTGAAGCTGATACTGTGTTGGAGGACGGAGCTGGCTAGAAGCTGGAGGACAATCCCCGCTGTGAGAAGCTGCTGAATGGATGCTGCAATGACATCACCTCCTGGGTGACATGATCAGGGTGGAGAACAGTGGGAACGACAGATGTCGCACTTTCCCTTTTCTTCAGAGGTGGAAATGAACAAAGTAAATCAAGTCAGGTAGAGGACTGAGAATCATTTAAAGATGTTCAATACAAGTACTGATTTTCATTCATATTTTGCCTTTGGTGGTAAAGTACTTTTGAGGTACTTTACAAGAGTATATTTCCATTTTAAACTTTTACTCCACTACATTTCAGAAATAATTTTTGTACTTTTTAATCCACTACATATTATTCAAAAGCTGTAGTTACTTTGCAGATTAACATTTTCCATACAACACTTATAATTACCTTCTAAAACAGGGTGCATTGTTACGGAAAAACTAGATAAACCACCTTGGTTAAAGGTGCTTTTAAGACGTTTCTGACTAGGGTCGGGTATCGTTTAGGTTTTTTACGATACCGGTGCTAAATCGATACGTTTAAAATGGTGCCGGTGCCTAAACCAAAATATATATAATATATTTATAATGTGTATAATATAAAATATAAAAAAGGAGCACAAAACGACAGTCAGCGACATTAAAGAACGGCTTGTTTATTGCTAAGGCCATATGGTCAAAATTAAATGATTGATTGATTAATATTGTAATAACAATAACTTATAACAATGACTTATTTCACCAGTAAATTGCTGGAAAACGACAAAAACAAGCACCAGATGGGAAAAGGGTATTTTACAATAACTTAAAATGCAACACAAGGCTGGTGAGTTTCAAGTGAACACACCGTCTGTGTGTTGTTTTTCCGACAACGGCAGCTGCAGTCAGACTGTTACGTCGCGCTGTTGGAATCCTCTACAGGGAAATACAGTCACACTTTACACCGCTTAACGTAAGCTGTCAACATTTTAACCATTGTGTTTAATCCAGCTACTAGCTAACGGTAATTTAAGGTCCCGTGCAGTGATGCTTCTGAAAAAAAAAGCCAGGCACCGAAATGAGGAACCAAAATTTTCGTTCTTATTCGGTCTCGTTACTACCGTTTACGTTTCGGTACTCAACCCTATTTCTGAGTGACTGAACAGTAGGGAAACCCACATATTCAACCTCTGTGGGGTCGTTGTCAAGATGATCGATACCGCTTCGTTCGTTAGTGCTTCTGACTCGACTGACTGACTTGTGACGACAGTCGTGGTCGTTGGAAACACCCGAGGCCAAGTCTGAACAACCATCGTTGGCATTTTCACGAGGCCAAGTGTGAGCGTTTGTTTAGTTTCCTGGGAAGAGATGAAGGGACAGCATTGGAAGTGTTAGACCCCCTGTTAAACAAAGGTTTCTCTATCCGGGATTAAGTGGCTTCCTTGACATGTTTCGGGTGTCATCGATCGTCTTGACGACAACCCGACGGAGGTTAAATAGCTGGGTCTCTTCAGCATTCAGTCAGAACTGAAGAAGTCTCTCGGATGAGAGACAAAATGTCTTCGGAACGCCGCGCTTGAGCCATGTTACAGGTTTCTGGTTACACGCCGTTCGTCGTTCCACTGGTCATGACATGATTCCCAAGATGGCGCCTGCTTCTATATGTGAACGCTACTGTCTTTATAAACTATCTTTTTAATAAACTGTCTGTACACTGACATTGTGTACTGACAATGCTTCGGTTTACATGTAGGGACACTCATTATGCTACCGTGGAAGTGTGGTGATATTTAGAGCCTTGTTAGTGGTATAGAAACAGCGATTTCTTTTTACTTTCAGATGCCCCAACGACTAGCGTTATAAGCTAATTAGCAGTTTGCGCTAAAACAGGTCACATTCGGTGAACGGTCGACTCGGTACACGTGTTATTAACCCCTAGGTTCATTTTGCGCCGGAATTGTCCTTTAAGATGCTACTAACACTGTAAATCATCAATCATAATATTCCAATATTACACTTATTATATTTAAAACATACTTCAACTGCAGGAAGGCCATACATACAATTTGCTATTAAGTTTCTTTCTTAAACTATGCTATTGCTACTTCGAACCTTCTGAGTACTTGGATCACTGGAGGATATATAAAAAACAAACCATATTTTTCAAATGTGAAATGTTTAAACACAAGCAGCGGAACAAGAACTTTACCTTAATAAAAGCTTAAAATTGGCAAAATTCTGATTCATCAACAAACTGTCAGATCATATAATAAGTAAACAATATCAGAGCTGCAAAGATTGATTAGTTGTCAACTATTAAATGAATCGCTATTTTGATAATCGATTAATCGGTTTGAGTCATTTTTTATGAAGAAAAAAAGTGGACAAAACAAGACATTTGAGGATGTCATCTTGGTCTTTGGGAAACACTGATTGACATTTTTTTTAACCATTTTCTGACATTTTTTAGAATCGACAGATTAAGCAACAATGAAAATAATCGTTAGTTGCAGCCCTAAACAATTTCACAAATCTGACCGACCCTTTGATACAAAATCCAGTTTTTCAAAAATGTAGTCTGGATCAAATTGATACAGATTTGGAAATCCCATGTTTTGCTATCCAGGATCACCTGATCCATCTTACTTTTATGACAGTTTTTCAAAGGAACATTGGATTGGATCACTGGGATCCAAATACCAAATTTCAGGATTACCAAATCCTGTTTACCAGAGCCTTAAATGGAACCAACAGTGTAGCCTACTGGCTTAGCAAAGAACAACAGGTAGGCAACATACCGGTGGCCACAAATAGCCGTTGTTTGTTTTAAGAAACAGAGAACAGAACCACTGTAATAAACAGAAACATTTTACATTTTTTTATTTAGTTTTTTTTGTTTACCATATCTTATTAGATGTGACATGATTCACATATGCTTCAAATATGAAGGAATGTATATATCATCAGTAAACATTGATTTTGTGATCATTCACTTAAAAAAAAGCAGGTTTGATCCAGATCAAATGTAAGATCGGATTACATGGTCTGATCTTAGTTCTGAATCACTCTTTTGCTTTTGAAAAACCCATTTCCAAGATTTGAGCCAATCCGTGATCCGAAATCCCACTGGATTACTTTTGAAAAACTGGGCCCTGGTTACATAAAGATTGGGTATCAAGAACCGGTTCCAACTTAGAATCGTTTAAAAAAAAAATCACGATTCCAATGGAATCGTTTCTTAATTGGAATCGTTTCAAATCTGATTATCGGTTCCAAATTTAAAGGTGCAGTAGGTAAGACTTATAAAACTAACTTTCTGTCATATTTGCTGAAACTGACCCTATGTTCCAGTAGAACTACATGAAGCTGGTCATTTAAAAAAAAAAAATCCGGCTCCTCTGGCACCACCTACAGCCAGGATTTGCAAAAATCCACCGCTCCCTGTTCAGATGCACCAATCAAGGCCAGGGGGGGTGTCTAACTGCGTGTTAGTCACTGCTCATGCACACACATTCATTCTCCCTTATGGGGGGAGGGGCTTAGGAGACTGTTTTGGGCTTTAGCGGTAAGGGGGGAGGGACTGAGAAGTTGTTGATGTTCACATTTTTTGGCTAAGTCCTGGATCTTCCCAATCCTACCTATGGCACCTTTAAGTTGAGTTTTGGGCGAGTTTTCCGTGGCGGCCGCTGTACTTCCAGTCACTTGTTGTGTTGCAGCCATGGAGCACAGTAAGCGGCGCTCTAAAGTGTGGCTTCATTTTTACGTTGAAAAAGCCCGGTCAAACTGTAAATCACCACTGAATAAAAAATCAAATGTTCCTCTTATCTGTGAAATAAGCATGTGACCCGTTTCAACTCCACCCTCAGAGAATCAATAAGAACCGGAATTGAAAGGAAGACTCGGAACTGGAATCAGAATTGTTACGATGCCCAACCCTAGTTCACATCCTGTTGGTCTGGGGCTGATTTTTAAATAATCATTAGTTACAGACCTAACATGCATATTTGCAGATATTTAAATGTTTTCAATAGTTTGATTGAAATGTAACTTTCCTGGTTTGGATTGGACTCCTCACATTGATATTGTGACAAGAGTTTAGGAAAAAAAACCTCTCCTGTTTCAACATAGTCTCGCACTGCACTAGTCCACGCAGCATTCCACGATGGGAGAAAATGTGCTCTGGTTTATTTGCATTTCTTTAAACCAATCACAGTGGACTTGGGGCGGTGCTGAGCGCCGCACGGAGAAACGGCGCCTCTGCAAAATAGCCTCGGGAAGGAACTTGTTTTGGTGGGACATGTACACGCATGACATTACATGCCAACACAAAGAAAGCCCAAGGTAATGGATATCTGCCCTAAATGAGTGAAATCCGGCAGAATTTCCGTCGGCAACAGAGCAATCCCTGGATATAGACTAGTTTCAAGATGACAGCTCCATAAAGAAATTAATATTTGCTCCTGTGTGACAGTAAACTCAATGTCTTTGGAGTTTTGGACATAACAAGACATTCAAAGATGTCATATTGGGCCTTGGGAAGCACACTATTTTCTAACATTTTATAAACCAAACAACTAATCGATTAATCAAGAAAATAAGACATATTAATCAACAATGAAAATAATCGTTAGTTGCAGCCCTAGCATGCATATTTGCAGATATTTATATGTTTTCAATGTTTTAATGAAACTTTACTTTGAATCTTTAGTTTTTTTCTATATACTTGATTATTTTATTGGTTTATTTCAGAAGGACAGAAACCATGATACTAAACCAAAAAACAAAGTGGACCCACAAATGGAATTCATGTTCCAATAGCTGTATTTTGTAACATTGTCAGAAGTATTACAGATCACTGTGGATGTTTCATATGATGATCTTTCTAAAAACCAAATGATTTAACTTCACATAGAAGGGGAATTGTCCCCAGAACAACAGACAGAAAACGTTTGTGAAGTCGTTCAGTACAGTCAGCACAGATCTGAGGAAAACACACATTGTGCATCTAAACCAAAGCTTATTATCCAACAGGTTCACAAAGCGCTCAGCAGGGAGATATGTATTAGATTACTACACAGTCCATCAGACGATTCATCCTCGAAGATTAAAAGGTGGATTTCTGAGCAGGTTTTAAAGGGTCAGTTCACCCAAATTACATTTTCTCAACTATAGCTTCATTTGTTTAGGGTTTGAGACATCTGTCTCCGAGATTTCTGCCTCGATTCTGACCCTCTGGTTTGTGGCGCTCAGAGCTTTAAGATAAAGGCCCAACAACTGTCCACAAACACAAATCACTACAAAAGGAAACGCTGTGAAATGATTACATTTGTTCCTGAGCACCACAAACACCCCAAAATGACTCTTTGTATGATCAGAATCTGACTCATCCCATCCAATAACATTTGGAAAGTCCTAAAGAGCAGAATCAATACATTACAATACATTTCATCACATTCATGTGTGCAGAGAGCCAACAGGAAGTCGCCCAGAGAAAGTGTGCATGCTTTTAACTGGCTCGGCCAGAGGACTATGAGGAGGGTTGGTATCATTTAGGTTTTTTCTGATATCGGTGCTGAAGTGATACTTTTAAAACGGTGCCTGAACCGATACTTCAAAAAAGCTTTTTTTAATAACTAAAAAACAGAGCACAAAAAGACAGTTGGCGACATTAAAGAACGGTTTGTTTATTGCTAAGGCCATATGGTCAAAATTAAATGATTTATTAATAATGTAATAATAACTAATAATAACTAATATAACAAAGACTTATTTCACCAGTAAATTGCTATTAAAACGACAAAAACAACCACCAGATGGGAAAAGGGTATTTTACAATAACTTTGAATGCACCACGAGGCTGGCGAGACGAGTTTCAAGTGAACGCACCGCCTGTGTTGTTTTTCCGACAACGGCAGCAGCTGACAGTTTTACGTCTCGGTGTTGGAATCATCTACAGTGAAATACAGTCCCACTTCACACCGTTTAGCTGTCAGCATTTTAACCGTGTTTAATCCTGCTACTAGCTAACGGTAGGCTAACGTTAGCTGCTGTCAAGTGTATTATGTTAACTAGCGTCACATGCAGCGATGCTTCTGTTGCCTTTAACGTCTGTTTCGAAGCATCAGAGAGAAGCGCAGGCATTTAAGTGGCACTGAAATGAGGCACCGAAATCTGCGTTGCTATTCGGCCCGGTATATACCGCTCGTTTAGGCACCGGTGCCACATTACCAACGGGTTTCGGTACCCAACGCTAACTATGAGTATGCAACACTCATAAAAAAAATTATGGGTCTGCAATCTTGGATATCAATATCTTGGTATCCAGTTTTTCTTAATACATCCATGATTTAACCTCCACCTTGCTGCAGTGGTGTACAGGGGTAATGCAGCACACTGTGACATCACTGATGGGGGTGTGGTTACAGATGCAACAAAGTGAAATGGGCTTGAAACCTCAAACCAGAGAGAAACACTAGCCATGTTTTTCTCTAAATGTAGCACAAATGTTAACAGAATTTCCAGAAAACCGGCTAAATAAAACGTGAATAATGCACGGTTCGATCCACTACTGTTATGAAAATATTAGGAGTTGAGCGCATCAAGATAAACAGTTGGTGGTGCCAATTGTCCAGTCGGGTGCTGTTAAACCAACAAGATGATTTAATTAAGAGCATCAGTCAAACCTCAAATTATGGAAAACACGATAGAAATGTCACATTTATGTCTGTTTCCTGTATCATGTACGTTGTGATTTATTCATCTGTTTCTGTTGCACTTGGTCACATTTCGTTTTTAATCGATACACAAACTTTTCCACCTCAGCCAAGCATTAAAACTTGTGGTATTTTGACTTTTCAAATTTCTAGGGTTTTCCACTTTTTTAATACGCAAATTGAAAACGTACAAAAAAAACTTGGTTGGAAATGCAATTACTGATATTCAACCTGATATTAAGTACTGTATATATTACAGTAGTTCCAAAGACAACAGTGTGGGGTGAAGGATCCAGAGTGATGGGGATATTTGTTCTGGAAAAACACATGACTGCCGATTTAAAAAACAAATAAAAAATACATTTTAGATATTTTGAGCATCACAATTAGAGACAGAAATGTCAGAACCAGAACAATTAAAACCCAAACTATCTGCATGACTAGATATCCTGATATACGCTCACTTTAGCTCAAGTGAGGCAATGTTTTAGACTTTTTTTTTTTTTCCCGTAATTTGAGTGAATTGACCCTTTAAGCAAACAGCACCTGCAGCACAAAAGCAAAACAGAGCGGTAATCTGTACACACACAGACAGGATGACAGAGTTTCACTAACTCACAGCTGTGTTTTTCACCTCTACAGTACATTGAAATGTAACATGAAATCCCAATGATTAAACACAAAAGCGTGCATACTCATCTACCTGAATTGCTTCTCAAGCATGTGTGCACCCCCCCCCAAACACACATACAGATCTGCTACATAACTGCTTGCCACAATCAAAGCACATTACATGTAAAATGCTCCTCCTGTTTGTTCAGTGATAAAATGAGAGATTAGCTTTCAGATTTTCCCACATCATGAGGTGATTCTACAAAAAAAATATACAATAGCTATATAGTACAATTAAATAGCTGATATGGGTATCAAAAATACCAGACTTTTTTTTTCTTTTCAAGATGCAATTTCAAAATAAATATTTTCTTTCTCAATCAATTCCTATCGGATTATATTAAATCTTTAATGAGGCTTAAGGACTTTGGCAGTAAGCAGTGCACACAAAGTTTGACCTGGAGATTGAACACTTATTCTATTTTACTGGCAGCAATGAAGATGCACATCACAGCGGGTGATGCAGGTACTAAACAGGTAGCGCCACAGGAGCTCAGCACAGGACGGGCGCTGGCGGACGACGAAGAGCCACGGATTGTATTTTTTTTATCTGTCTTGTACTGCGAGTCATTTCCTGTTACTCATAAAAACAAAGTGAGTCTATGAGCCACTGTATCCAGAAAGAAAGAAACAAAGAAAACTGGATGAT
Source organism: Sander lucioperca (assembly GCF_008315115.2). Taxonomy (NCBI): domain Eukaryota; kingdom Metazoa; phylum Chordata; class Actinopteri; order Perciformes; family Percidae; genus Sander; species Sander lucioperca. Next base: position 36,540,408 of record NC_050175.1, read on the forward strand.
GAATGTTATGAACGTTGGGAAATGGGAGAACTTCTCTACTGCAGCTGTCCAAGGGTTAAGGCTGAAGGGAAGAAAGATGCGAGACAGATTTAACAACTTAAAGCTCCATTAAATGTAGCTCAGCGTAAATTCTGTCAGGTAGACTTCTAATACGTTGTCTCTATTCTCTTTAACTGATCAGCTGGGCAGTGGGTGTTTCGGTTCTGTATACCAATTAGAATCGGGCACGTATGTTCTATCCAATCACAGCATGACTACCTTGTTTTAAATATCTTCTCTCTCCCGTTTCTGTCAGTTGTATTTTCAGACGAGAGTGCGACCCGCCTCCTCCCCTTCTACCTCCAGGCATTGTCGACGGTGTATCGGTCTTCTCCCGGCTGACGGCCCATTTTATATCTCGGATTTTCTCACCACCACCACCAGTGTCTAGATTCCATTGGGGGATGTGTTTGGTTTTCCTAAACATTAATTGTATAGATCCCCTTTTACAATGGAGTCTAATCTCCAAATAATTGTTTGTACTTCTTTGGTTAATTGTTAGTAATAAATGTTTGCATATCTGCAACGAAGTCTCTCCTGATTGAATTAATATCTTGATGGTCACAATGAATCCATTGAACACAAGAAATGAGACAAGCCTTTAGATCAGTGTTTTAGTTTTACAGCACAGCTCCTGTACAGTTTTAAAGGGATAGTTTGGGTGTTTTGAGGTGGGGTTGTGTGAGGTATTTATCAGTCATCAGCATTTGTCAGTGTCCCGACACGGAAGCTAAGCAATGCACTGCTGTTGATTGGAGGTAGCTGCAAAACCTATTTAAGCCACCCCCCCCCAAAAAAAAAAAAAACCCATAAAAACGTCAGGTTAAGTTTACACAGTGGGGATAGAAGCCATTATCTATTCTCTCTTCAAAGCCACCAGACTCCTTTGAACAGTCATTTTACCTCGCAGGACACGGGAGTTGCTGCTCTATCGCTGCCTCCTTCGGTTAGTTTGTTTTTGTTATTGTGTGACTTTGGTGAATCTGAACTAATGCTTTAAAACACCAAAGTCACACAACAACACAAACAAAGTAACCGATGGAGGCAGCGGTAGACCAACAACTCCCGTGTTCTGTGAGGCAAAATGATTTCCAAACCGGGGGCGTCCTCTACTGTAGCTAATACACTGACTATGGAAAAGTAGCTCATACAGCCACACAAAAGATCCAGACCATCCCTTTAAGATGCTTTCTCTCTCTCAACTCCTGATCAACCCACTGTACACTACAGTATCTGCCCCGCACAACATGGCAGACAGACAGGTTGGTGGAGAGCAAACCAGAACTAAAAGGAGAGCGAATATTGGACTTAAATTCATTATGTGGACACAAACACAACGCCAATGGGATGAGGTGTTTCTGCCCCCTAGTGGCCATATATTGATTAATGCAGCTTTAAGGAAAGGGCTCGTGCGACAGCATGTAACCCACAGTAACAGAGAGCTTGACAATAAAACTGACAACAAGTAGCTTTACAGACAGATGAACTGAACCAGTGGGCTGTCAAAAGTGGGTCAGTGGTGTCACTGGTGTGTCTCCAGTGTGTTTTTAAAATGACTCTCCAACACAGAGCCTAGTGTGAAAATCAGCCGTCCATTCATTACTACTCAAAACACAGTAGTCATCAAGCTAGAGGAGTTGGGAGGCCCGGTCGGCTGTAACACAGTACTGAGCCTCAATGCTCATACTCAACAACAAGGAGGATTTTCTGACAGATTTGTTGTTCTGAAGATTCAGCGCTCTACGGCTCTGCTGTGTGAGTGGCTCCGACTTCTAGAGGCGTCTCGGGATGCGGGAGGCTTTCTGGACTGTCCATCCACAACTCCATCGACTCCTGAGTGTCAAAGAACTCGTCGGGTCCCTCCGGAGACTGGGGCGTCTGGGAGCTGGAGCCTGCCTCACTGCCGCTCTCTCGGAGCTCCAGCAGCACCGGCAGAGAGTTCGGGAGGCAGTAACTCTCCATCCGAGCCAGAGTGAGCTCCGCCAACGCAGAGCAAGGCGCTCTCAGGCCAGGATCTGAAATTGCAACGCCGGAGGCATTGTCGGCTGCAGGAGCCCCCTCTGGCCCTTTCTGTGCGTGTTCGGGATCATCAGCCTGGCAACCGGTAACATCGCAGAGCTCGGCGTCATCCTCTGGGGAGTTTTTTGGAGTCAGAGGGACTTCGGCGAGGCTTGACAGAGCAGAGCAAGTTGGGTCAAGGCCTTGTGACCCGACGGCGGGCACTGGCTGAGTGGAAGTGTTTTGAGAGGAGTGAGTTTCCTCGCTGCTCTGAGGGGTGAGGCAGATCTTATCGCTGAAGCTGAAGCGTGGGGAAGTGTCAGCTGTAGTGGGAGAAGACGGTCCAGCGCTCGATACTGTGCTGGACGGACCGCTGCTGTCTGCAGGAACAGAAAATAACCCACAGCACCAATGTGAGAGGGAATAAGAATACTAACACAACTAAATTGGTTAATCGATTAGTTGTCAACTATTAAATAAATCGACAACCATTTTGCTAATCGATAACTGGAGTCTAGGAGTTTATGAAAAAACAAGTTAGATGAAGAAGATTCCAGCTTCTTCAATGTGAATATTTTCTAGTTTCTTCTCTCCTCTGTGACAGTAAACGGAATAGCTTTGAGTTGTCGACAAAACAAGATATTTGAGAATCATCTTGGGCTTTGGGAAACACTCATCATTTTTCTTTTTTTGACATTTTATAGACCAAACAACCAATCTATTTATCGAGAACATAATCAACGTAATCAACGATGAAAATAATTGTTATTTGATTCAACTAGCTAAACATGCCAAAATCAGCACAAAGAAGTAAAAATGAATAAGTTTTCATTTTCAGGAAAAGACCAAAGTGTCTTCTGAAAACGTGACGGACAGAACTAACACAGTTTAATCTCTGAGACTGTGATGGACCGCTTGTATTCCATAAATAATCCACAGACGTCTGAAACTGAGACAGCTGAGCGAGGCTGACCTAGAAACGTCAAATCATGGTGGCAACGAGGAGGTGCTGTGATACTCACACCAAGGGGGTCTGTCAGAACGAGATCTGAGAGAGATGGAGGAAGTGAGGACTCTCTGAGGGATGTACGAGTCCACTGACGGCTGGTTGTGTGTGTCAAACATGGCGGACAGAGCTGCGGGGATAAAGCAAGGCCAGGTCAAGTTAAGTGATGATGATTATGAGGTTTACACAGTAGGGGTGGGGGAAAACACATGTTATGTACTTATTTACAAATTAAATAAATGTCAGACTGACCGACTGACATGTGACTGACATGTGCATTCTTCCTAGAAAACAATTCGTTTTTAGAAATGTTTTTTATGTCATGATATATTGTCTCTAGAAGTGTATTACCGTAATTCCTCAAATAAAAACCGGTAGTCAATTAAACGCCGGGCCTCTGATAGTGGCCGGGCGGCGTTGTCAACACGGACAAATAAAGGACGGCCTTAAATTAAGGCCAATTCAAGGCGAGCCTGCACGATGCCTACGACCAGTGGATGGCTGGGGATGCAGATAAGGAGTAGGCTACACAGACGGAGGTAACTTAAAAGCCCCCGCCCGACGCCTGCTTGTGGACTGGGTGGTCGCCGCCTGGGACAAACTGGACGTGGATATCTTCAAAAAGTCTTTCAAGTTTGTTTTCTGTGAAAACTGATGGGAGCGAAGACGACCTCATCCTCTGCTTCAGGGAGGGACATCCTTGCGTCGCTGGACGGGAGGCGCTCACTCAGGTAGTTTTTATGTGGTGACACTGGATCTCATGATGTGACATAGGCCTACTACACACACGGTATATGTGTAGCTGTGAGGAAAACTGACTTTTTCTTCATTTTCATGCTGGTTACAGCTACCGTCTGTAACGTTAATCAGAAACTGGTATTCTGCATCCCAGTAATGTGATTTTCAAAACTACCGTATGCTCTTATTGTAACGTACCAGCAATACAGTAATACCTGTATTTGAAATAAATACCCGGTACATTTACAGGGTTAAAATACACAATGGTGGTCTTTGATTCATTCTGACCCAAATTACTCGTCCTCTACTCCCATCTGGCTGTTGTTGTATATGGTGCTATTTTTGCAAATGTTTGTTAAAAAATGAATGGTCTCTGTCCTCTGGAACGCTATGGCTTTTAATTTAAAACTTTTTTTTTTTTTTTTTTTTAAACAATTGTACTTATCAAACAAATAGAATTAGAAATAAAGGCCAGCCTCTAGCAAAAGCCTGCTTCAAATAAAAGCCTGTTACCTTTTGCAGTTATGGGAAATTTTACTGGAGGAATTACGGTATTCAACTTTTGTTTTTGTTAAAGAAGGAAAAGAAAATCGCACGACTCAATACTATCGAATGGCAATGCTTCTAGAATCGCAATAAATGAAAACGGCATTACAAATCAAATCGGCACCCATGTATCGTGAAAGAATCCAATCTGGACAAAGGCATATTGTCCCAGCCCTAATACACAGTAAGGAAAGACATGAATTTGTGCTGGTTTCTAACCTCTGGTGGTCCTCGTGTGGGGATCCCCTGCGCTCTCGCACACACCGGTGAGGAACTCGCTGACCTGTTTCAGCGACAGCGAGTTGTGCAGCGTTTCCAGAGGATAGATGGAGGGCACCATGGAGCAGCCTTCGAAGCCTGTGGCAGAGGAGAGACACGGCGCCCGCAGGCACATCAGACCTCAGTTAAACCGGGCAGTCAGAAGAGGAGCAGGCAGAACCACTTCAGCTGATACCAGACACCACCGCCCCAATGCCACCCTTACACTACACCTCAACGCGTTGCTCTGGAATCCTGCTCCTGTTTCTGAACGGGCCCTAACCCACTGCAAACTCCTGCCAGCCTCTACGGTTTATTTCCGCGCAGGCAAGTTGCAAAAAAACCATGCTGAACGCCAAGACAACAACATGACACCATATCGAATGGTAACAAATCTACACATCTCAAAACGTCTCGCTGTATTTGCAAAAAGCAAGCAGATCTCAAAAACACTAACTTCTAACTTTTTGTGGGCAGTTCCACCACACTGAAGCTTTAGCTCTGACAGCAGCACACAATGGTCAAAGCTGTCCAGACTGCAGCTCAGGTCCAACACATGTTATCCAAGGCAGTTCATCCACTGTTAGTTCACAACCAAGCCACATTTTCAAACCACAGCCTGCTTCGATCGTCCAAGAACCTCAGAGGACGTTTTTACTGCGTTCATTTGCACCGGTGGGAGTTTGCTAAATGTACAGAAAACAAGCAGGAATCACATGCTGGTTAAGGTCAGGTAGGAGGCATTAAAATCTAATTCAAACACAGCAGCTGACTCCAAAGAGTTGAATGTAATGTGGATTAATAATACCAGTTTCTGTACCTTTATGAAACATGGAGGTTCAGGCTAGTGATGATAGATTTTCTGCTCATAGCTGGAAGCATAAAAAAAAAACTTTAATCTTGAAACGAGACAGCGTGGAGCCGAGATCATGTTGCCTTGTCAGCAGCCTCGCCTTAATGTGGAAACATATTATGTTGTCAAAAACCCACTGCCAATATGAGGCTATGTGCTATATGTTGATTTATATACAGTTTGTGGAGGAATGTGCTGATAATTTAATGTTAGTATTCAACTTCTACTGTATACTGTGGGTATTGGGGCTGTCAACGAATATTCTAATTTGTATTGTGGAAGAAAAACAGACACTTGAATATGAAGAAAACTACAGTAGCACTACCGCAGCGCCCCTAAACAATCCTTAATGTTCATCTCCCTAGTAGAAAGAGTGTTATGTCTGATTGAGCCCAGACAGTAATTTTTTCCGAAAAAGCGAGTGTGTCGGTACACGATCCGTTCTGCCTGCACGATCCGTTCTGCGCATGCGCAAGATAATACTGTTTTACCGAGGATACGACCTGCACGATCTGTTCCACGCTAGCCTATGGCTAGCCTCCACCGGGAAGCTAACGTTAGTTTAGCTAACAGCTAATTCGGCTAACCGCTAGCTGGCAGCTAGATTCAGTCTAAAATAACGTTAACTCAAACGTAATGGGAAAAGCAGGCTACAGCTAAATTAAGACTTCACAGTAATAACAATAAAGACAAGTATTGAGTGATTGTATTTTAAATGAGCACAAGTAAAGTAGAACTGACGTAACAGCTGTTATATATGTTAACGGTTATTTTCACGTTTTATTTTGAGGGTCTTTTAAAGTTATTATATGCTGTCTCAGCTAGCAGTTAGCCGAATTAGCTGTTAGCTAAACTAACGTTAGCTTGGCTGTCGACCGGAAGCGTGGAACAGATCGTGCAGTGTCGTAAATCCTCGTACAACAGCGCATGCGCGAACATTTTGCGCATGCGCAGAACGGATCGTGTACCGACAGAGTGGGCGTGTTGATGACGTTTCTATCATGCAGCTGGCGCTTACCTGGAAAAAAAGAAACTATCTTAGGGTGAAGAAGGGTCATTTACACGAAGATTCCTACCAAAATGTTTTGAGACGAGACTTGGGAACTTCTGTCGGTAAGGGTCAGTGCCCAAATCGTCAGAGAAATTCAAGGAACGGCAAGAGACTCGGTTGTTTATGACCAAATTATGAATCAGCTACATGACGCAGTGTAATCCAGGTCATGTCCTGCCTCCCGCCAACCTGACTCCGCCAGATGGATTGCTTCGCATTTGCTCGGCATGTCCATCTGGGAACTTTCCGTTGGAGAACTTTTGGGAAGGGGCGAAAATACTGGTTAGCTGATTGGATAAACCATCTGTCTATCACCACCTATGCTGGAGCTCGCGAGATCAGGACGGTCTCACGAGGCTAGCCTCCCGCATGCTCTAGAGAGAAAGAGAGAATGGTCTACGGACTTAAGCTTTACAGTGTATGACATTATTATATTTGTTTATTTTGTAATGTGTAGGCATGTAGATCTTTTAAACACGTTTATGTTGAAATAAATATACCTATACAAGTAGTTATGTCTCGCGTTGTATTGGTTTGCCATCTTATTTTGGCTGCCTATACCATAGTTGTTCCTGACTTCATGAAAAAAATGCATCAATACTTAATACTGTTGACATAAAATAAAGTCTAACATAAGCAAAGTTTCCTGATTTAGATCGGGAAATATCTGATTAAAGAATAGGCAAACAAGACTAAGAATATGACCAAGACAGTTTGATATTTCTGATACAGACACATTTCAGTCTGCACTCAACGATATGTTGGCCTCGTAAACGCCGCAGTGTATAGAAACATCAGTTGGTGGTGGTGAGGGGGAACACTCTGCTCAGCTTTTATTATTGCGTGTTTGTTGTTTGACATTTTCTCAAACTAATTATTGTGCCCCTCGTCCGTTGCTGCTGTAATTACATTTCCTGCCAAAATAAATTAAGTGTAATTTTGTTTCCATTTTGGTGGCCTTAATCTAAAACCAACTGGCGTAACAGCGAAAATGATGTGTGTTGCTGTTTTACTGTGTGCATGATTGCAACAGTAATGCCAGTTTGTCTTGACTTGGTTAATTAGATAGAAATGCTTCTGGTAAATTCACAATACAACAATGTTATGGAGCTTGTTAATAGAGTTTGGGGAGTGTACATGTTCGTTCTTTTTTTAACAGCGAGCGAGAGGAGAAGAAAATGGGACAGACAGAACACAAAGTCTGAAATTTGAGTTAAATATTGGACAGTTGAATGCAGACAGTTTATGATATTTTGTCATCTTCAGACTTCAGACCTATGCCTCACAATGCCCTGTTCTTTAAATGTTGCACTTTATGATTCATTTAAACATGGTTTGTTGTCAGGGCGACCTCTAGCTCACCCAGTAAGAGCGTGCGCCCCATGTAGGCTGAGTCCTTTGCAGCGGCCCGGGTTTGAGTCTGACCTGTGGCCCTTTGCTGCGTGTCATCCCCCATCTCTCTCCCACCTTTCCTGTCTATCCACTGTCACTATCAAATAAAGGGAAAAGCCCCAAATTATCTTAAAAGAAAAACATGGTTTGTTGTCAAAAAAAATTCTGCTTGAAAATATACCACAGAATTTAAGTAAGGTTGACAGGTTTCTCTAAAAGGAAATCTATTTTTGACATTAAAATGATCTTTTATTATTTTAAAACAATTTCAAACTTTTGATTAAAGCTAAAACAATTACTCAATTCATTGTTCAAAAGTACCAAAAATGTTCCAGCTGCTCATATGGGAATATTTACTGATTTTTTTGTCCTCTATGATAGTAAAGTAACTCAATATCTTTGGGCCATTTGAAGTTTTTTCAAATTCCCATTTCTTTCTTTTTTTGGGGCTTTTCCACCTTTAATGGAGAGGACAGCTAGGTAAGAAAGGGGAGAGAGAGGGGGAAGACATGCAGGAAATCGGCACAGGTCGGACTTGGACCCTGGACCTCTGCGTTGAGGCATAAACCTCTATGTATATGTGCGCCTTCTCTACCAACTGAGCCAACCCGGCCACTCAAATTTCAATTTCTGGCATTTTACAGAGCTATAATCAAGAAAACTAGTGCAGTGCCCGTTCAAAACGTGCCTGTTTGGAAAAGACCGATTGCTTGTCCTCCTGTATTGCTGCTTGCAGCTTTTTCCAGAACCAGTGTACTCAACCTGTAACACATGTTGCAGGTTCAATCAGTCGCGGTTCGGCTGCGGCTCATGTAGAGATTCAACTTGTCCTCTTTTTTCCTTGTAGCAGACACACATCGTGGTAGTTTTAGGCAATGTGGCCCTGGCGGAAGAAGCAGGGACCCCGGGGGAGCAGCACGCAGAGCGGCCGTAGAAATGGGCAACAAAACAACGCGCTGGAGAGCCCCAACCTGTAAACACATGTTGCAGTGCAGCTCAATCAGTCGCGGCTCGGTTGCGTCTCATCTAGAGAGTCAACGTGTGCCTTATTTCATCATTTGCATGTAGGGTAGACAGCAATGAGTTCTTGGTGGATGTTCAGTTTTTGGCAAGACACCTGTAGCCGGTGAACCGCAATCAATGAGCCATGTAGGGATTCAGCTACTCCCCGCCCCTGCTGCTGTACTACGCATGCGTGGGGACACACGCACAGCGATATCCTGATTTATAGATAGATAATGGACAGACTATTCGACAGTTGTTAGTTGCAGCCCTACTTCTAATATTTTGTTACACCTAAATTCAGAAAACTGTGGCTTAAAAATTATTTCATAAAGGTTTACGAATCCTAAAATATATATATATATATATATATATATATATATATATATATATATATATATATATATATATATATATATATATCAAATTACAAACTGAGGATTTGCGAAGAAAAAGGAGGGGGAAAAGCTATGGACACCACTGCAGAGGGGAAGGATAGTAGTCGCAAAAAAAGGCCCCAAAAACCCCAAACAGCTCACACCAATCCAGCTTGCAATCTGCATAACCACAGAAACAGGCAAGCATGCAGAAACATCAAGAGGCAAAGCATGAGAGTCAACCACAGAACAAGCACAGTCACAACTAAATCGTGAGCAGTGGTTGAACAGGGCGTGAGGCTGGGGGTATGGAGGGCGGGGGCCAGGGGCTGACCGTAGAAGAACTCTAGGGGGTCTTGACCGGAGATGAGCCAGTTTCGGAAGAGGCGGAGGTGGTAGGAGCACTGGTGGAGGTGGTGGGCCAGCGCCCAGTCCAGAGAGAGGCTGCGGCCCAGGCTGAGGTCGGTGGAGAAATGCCTCAAGAACTGGGCCACACGGTGCTCCTCCAGGGGCTCTGAGGAAGAAGAGGGAGAGCGAGGAAGGAAAGAGCAGTGGAGGAGGAGGAGTAGTACAAAAGACATGAAACTATAGGATATAAGCCAGGAGGAAGTAAGAGAGAGAAAGACTGAAGTATGATACAGATGAGAGGGCAAATAGGAGTTTGTAGAGGGAAACAGAGAGAGGAGATAGGAGGGAGGAGAAGTGTGTGTGTGTGTGTGTGTGTGTGTGTGTGTGTGTGTGTGTGTGTGTGTATGAAGGTGGTGCTGTAAACGCAAGGGGCAGCCAACAGCTCATCATGGCCGCCAAACAGCCGAAGATCAGAAGCAGCATACGATCTAAGCAACTTTCTGCAATAAAAACAACCCTGCACATCAGCGAAGCCTAGAAGAGACTGAAAATAAAAACATCTTGCTCCTCCGCAGTATCCCCATTTTACTTAAAAAATGACATCCATCCAATTAATGAGAATCCACAAAGGAGCAAGTGCGACACAAGACATTCAAAGGAAGCGGTGGAGCCCAAAATGAACTCTCGCATGAGTCTTGCAGCCACCTCTCCAATCAAACACTGCAGAAGCTTTAGCATGCGCAGATAAATCTCGTGTCTACATCAACAAACAATTTGGACAACTGATGTCATCTTATTTAACCGTTTACACAATGCTGCAGCTGGACATTTCGAGCCAACACAAAACTGCATCACCGGGGGCCATCGTACCTGTTGCAGTGCACCCCAGAGGTGGAGCCACTGCTATGGTGGATGTGTCATCTTGTGTTCCTGTAGTGGATAATATATGTAAGTGAAAGACTTACTAAGATAGTGTGTGGAAGTTATACTGAATGTTTTTGCTTGGTATTAGCTTACAGGAAGTGTTGGTTTTGTGGGGTACTTTTGTGTTGAAACTTTGCTTTGATAAGTCCACTCTCACAGAAACTCGCCACCGAAAACATTTGTGGATGAACATTTTTGCCAGTCAGACCAGTTAAATGGTGATTTAATCCAAAAGCAGAGACATGAGACGTTCTAAAAAACCAATCCTTTTTTCCAGATTGAGTGGAAGAACAGAAAAAGTGGCTGGTTGGTTCACAACAACGGTAATATCTTCTATTGTCTATGCTTCCCTTCCGTCTCAATGAGAAATGTAGTCAACAAAAATGTTAAATCAATAAAAAAAAATTGCAAAGTGGAGACATTCAGTTGTTGCCACAGACACTGTCATTACAGTTCTTCATTAAACATTTAATATGTGCCATTTTTCAAATCTTAAACACACTGGACAACCACATCTGTTCACTGAAAACATTGAAAAGCATGTGTGCTTATGGATCAAAACAAATCTGAGCGATGTTTCATTCAGAACAGACACAGGAGGTGGGATGAACAATGTCTGGGGATGATTAACCCTTCCTTTGTCAATAAGAGCTGATCCTGGTTCAGTCAGCGGTGATTGAACCGTATTCAACCTTTAATCCACATAACGACGGGTTCCCACTGGACCTGGAAGCGCGGCTGTGTGTGTGTGTGTGTGTGTGTGTGTGTGTGTGTGTGTGTGTGTGTGTGCGTGCGCGTTCGTCTGGGTCTCTCTTTGTTTAGACACAATTGACAAATATGTGTAATAAATACGTAATAAAAAAAAAAACTATCACAAACAGCAGCGATACAAGGCTATTTCTGATAAAAATAGTGGATGGGCAGATTTTGAAATTTTATCATCTGGGGGGTTAAGAATCTGGGGAATTGTAGTCTTGCTTTGCCAGACCTTCCTCCACAACACTGCGGAGAAGGACCAGAGTTTAAAATTCCAACACAAAGAAAGTGTAAGGTAACGGAGATCCGGCCGAATAGAGTGAAATCCAGCGGGATTTCTGGTGGCAACGGAGCAATCCCGGAAAGGGAACGTCGTTACTATAGACTAGGGGAATAGATACTCCAGGAAAACAGCAGGGAGAGGGGCAGGAAAATAAAAAGGGTTAGCAAGTCCTGTACGGGATGCATATTTTTAATCATTTATCAGATCATTTATATCATTGATCCTTTATATCGTTTATAATAGATTACCAGTGTGTTTTGTTGCCAAATTTGATCGCGGCATGGGGAGAAAATAGACCAGATGCCAAAACTATCGGCCGCGGAGCTCCTGTGTGAACAGCCACGTTGGTTAACGTGGGCGCCGAAAGGAAGCAGGCATTTGAGGCGCTTCCGCGTCCAGTGTGAACCCGGCGTAATACAGGCCACCCTGTTGAAAGGAAACTCACAGGGTAGCATTACTGAGAGTCATCAAGAGGAAGGGTTAAACATTCGTGTGCTGCTGGTGGCGTTTTTAACGATGAGTTCAATTCACATCCTGCAGTTTATGTAGTCACACACACACACACACACACACACACACACACAGGAAAAAATAAAATAAAAACTGAATTACTGGGTAATGGGTGATCAATTTACAAATGCTCTACAAAATTGTATGCAGGATGTTAAAACAGGGTTCCCACCCTTGGCTCAGTACAAATCTCCATCTAAAGGCTATTTGCTTTGTTATGCTGCTTTTTAAAACATGAAGAGGGATGAAACTTAAAACGTTTAGAAAAGAATAATGAATACGGTTGCTTTTACAGGTCCAAAAAGAGACTTGTTATTTATGAGTATAACTGATTTTGAAGTCGCTTTATTAATCACAGGGAGTATAACTGTGCAGCTGTATAGTCACAGGTAGTAGTACTACTGCGCAGCTGTATAGTCACAGGGAGTACTACTGTGCAGCTCTATAGTCACAGGGAGTACAACTGTGCAGCTGTATAGTCAAAGGGAGTACAACTGTGCAGCTGTAAGTCACAGGTAGTAGTACTACTGTGCAGCTGTATAGTCACAGGGAGTATTAGTGTGCAGCTGTATAATATCTTCTGTGGCTCAGGTGGACCGAGGTTATATCTGCTTGGAGACTCATTTTTAACAGAACGCCTGCGTTACAAAGGCTTGAAAGATGAAGGAAGTGGCTTGACCACAGACTGTATATAAAGATGGACGACACGTCTCCACTTCCTCCCGATGTACAAAAGTGAAGCCAAAAACCCCCGGATACGGCCGTCGACATCTTGTAATTTCGGAGCCAGAGTCTGCGCAGTAGTGATCGGGCGGTGGAGCCACGGTATCATAGTCCCGCCCATACACCTTCCTGACCAATCGCAAGTCAATCACAGCTCACAGCACGTTTTTTTATAGCATCAAATAACTAATAAAAACCAAACTTATCAGAAAAATTAACACTTGAACAAACAGCATGATCAGAACTACCTAAAATGACACAAACCATCTTTGGGAAACATTTATTTGATGTGTACTTCGCCTTGACCATGTCTCATTCGCTATCATGGAGAGGGCGGGGTTTATGACCTATACTGCAGCCAGCCACCAGGGGGGCGATCCAGATGTTTGGTCTTGGCTTATACAGTCTTTGCATCAACCCCTGGTTCACAATGCAGGGGCAATCTTAACATCGTAACAATGACAAACACTATGCAGCATGCAAACAGCATTAATGTAGCACTGGGAGACAAACTATCCTTTTTTTCTTCTTCCATATTATGCTGTATTAGAAAGAAAAGTTTAGTAATTGTTGTGTTGTTTTGGATTATTCTCCATTTTATCTGGAACAGTGTATGTTATCATATATCCAAGTAGCAGCTGCTGTTGAACAGCTGCATGACAACGTTATACGTTATTGTACATGGCCAAGAAATTTGACTTTCTCCAGGAGAAATCTAGCTAGAAAATTGGATTTCCATACGAGAAACCTGGTTTCTTCTTGCATGCATGACATTTAAGAAATCAAAATACTGCAGAGCACCGACAGTATACCGCATACGTAAGTACATGTCAACGCACTTATTGTTCCAGGCTTGTGTCATCCTGGGAAATAGACCCGTTGTGAGTCTCTGATTTAACCCGGACTAAGTTGGAAATTAGGGAACTGCCAGACACAAAATTATACTTAAAATGCATCACAATGGAAAATCTTCAATGGCGGGTACATGTAGGTTTTGCAGGGAATGTTAACTGCGGTTAACTGGCACAAAAGGTAAGCAAAACTTTGCTATTGCTTACTGTAAAGACAGTGGAGGATGGCAGTTCATTAAAATGTTTTTTTGTTAAACATCCATCAGTTAGAAGTCTAAAGCCCTGTTAACACTTGGTTTTAAATCGCGTTTTGGTGATCCGAACACAAGTGGACAGCCGGGACACATACAGTATGTATGTACTATGTATGTATATATTCACATCAATGTCTATAACGCGTCTGCCTATGTTACTTCTGCTAGAAGGTCAAAGGGCCTCGCTTACAGTTATTACGTGCACACTCTCGCCAGTCAAGTTAGTCGTTGTGTCGGTACAGCTGCAGATATCGCAGTCAGCAGAATCCAACACATGTCCTTCCATCGGGCAAAACGATGGATGGTCAAGCCACACTTCGTCCAACTCGTCGTAAAATGGGCAAGTTATAGAGTGTTGGTGCACTGTCAGCAAAACAACCACCATGTCCTGTTACAGCGACGCATCAAGACGCATTAGCGCTACAAACGACGTGGTCAAATCCGTCCCAGACCACCTCGCCAAGTGGTTTGAGTGATCGGATCATAATGCTTCTTGGTGGTCGTTAACACTTGTATTTGGCGCTGTCCATTTGTGATCTGATGATCGCCCAAGACCCATTTTAAAACCAAGTGTAAACAGGGTCTAACAAGAGAGTAGATACTGGGTAAAAGGCGATAAAATACTGTATATTGGAAACGATTCCCTGCTGATATCCAATGTTTTTTTACAGGTATAAATAGTGTAAACATGTCTATATTTCCTGCTACACTACTATGAGGCCTTTGTAAACATTCACGGACATTCCCTGGCTCCGAATTTCTTGATATGTTAACAAACTCAATGACCAGTGGGAACCCTGGTTAGAAAGAGGATGTTGGGAAGTGTTAGAAAAGTAAGAGTCCAAAGCATATGGGGAAACCAAAAAATTTGAACCATTAGAAAAAAATGAAGGAAACCTGGAATGCTGGAGGGCCATGTGAAAAAAAAAACAACCCAAGGTCAAAAACAAAAGTTTGAAGACATGCAAGACAAAGGGAGGTGAAGTGGAAAAATACTTGAAAGAAGCAGACGTACCATTAGTCGGATACTTTGCAAACGACACAGAAAATCGTTTTACTGCCGGCATAGACAACAACTCTGAGGAAATAAAAAAAAAAAAAAAAAAATCACTAGTGTTACTATGAGCCACAATAACTTGTATAATCATGTTTGATCATTTCCCTGCTCTTCTCTAATGTGGACTCAATAGTGGAAAGATCAACCAACACCTAAACAAATAAGTGGTTTAAGAACCAGAACTATCTGTTCCAGTTTGTTTAGAAGCCCTAACTGAAGTTACTGTTAGAGATATTTGATGTTTGAAGATGTTTGAAGATGGCTGTGGGGCAACACATGAATGGAACATCTTCTGATGATAAAGTGAGATGAAATGTTTTAAACTTAAGAGATGAGGAGTACACAACAGGAACTACAACACTTCGAAAAACAAGCCCAGTATTCAGCTCTAACCCTGCTTGAGGTCTGACCACGACAAGATTAACAACAATCCCAGTAAATAGTTAAAATGCCGTTCAGCCTCTCTGTTATGTACTGAGACACAGAGGCAACAATGAAAAATATCAACTGGTGAACCTGACCAGGATTAAGATGCTTCAGCGTGGAAACAAATGTAAAAAATGACAACACTACACTCACGGAGGAGCATGCTCTGAATCAGCACAGTTTGTGCGTACGTGACTGCATCAAGACTAGAATGCTTCCTTTGATTCTTGAAAAGGAGGTGGAACAAGATGGATGACAAAGACCAACGGCGAGGCTACATGAGAGACAACCAGGAGGATGGCAGCTGAGGAGAGTAATATCACAGTGACACCTACTGGGCGACATGAAAACAGACATCAGCTACACAATCAGGGCCAAGCATGGTGGCCATGTTTTGGTGCATCGGTAAGCCCTTGAATACATTATACAATATATTGACCGTTCCTTTTTTACATATATTATTCAAAAAAATGGTTTGAATAATATTTGCGCACAGTTACAGCTCTAGCTTTCTAACTCCATCAGCAGAGGGCTCATTAAAAGAAAAAGTTAAGAGTGAATGAGAATGTAAAATAGCTGTATGACTTCTGCTATTGAGTCAAAACATATTACATCAGATTTTCATGTTTCTGTTGGAAGTATCAGAAATGTTTTTTTTTTTTATGTCAGCAGTGATATAAAACTTCGCCAGTCATTTGGCTACACATAATTTTAACTTGCTGTAATATAAACATGGTTGTATTGCATCTATAACCAGACTGTAATAGGAAGTCAGTGCAGCCATGGACCATGCAAAAAAAACAAAAAAACATGGAAGATCATGATTTTGAGAATGAGGGGCAGTTAACGGACACGTACAGCACTGATGAACAGTTGCTTCATACATGCAGTAGCTCTGAAAACAAAAAAGAAATCAAATTGTATGCTGTTCAGAATGAAAATAATATCAAGCTTTCACTAAAATCTCAGACTGATAAGCTCTCAAAAACACTCAATGCTGATGTGTGATCTCCGCTGCACGGTTAATGTTGCAGTTGACAAAAACAACACAAAGTAATCATAGATAAAAGTCTATGTAAGCTAGAAATGAACCTGACTCCAATCGTACATTTACAATACTGTACTATACCTAAATACATCTGGAAACTGAATGTGATGACCGCGTTGTTACATGTGCTATGTTAAAACTTGCAGCCACATTTCCTGTTATGGTCTTCACACATATTACAGTCTAAATTTGGCCTGAGGCAGCATGTATACAACGTGCTAAAAAAAGAAATACACCAATTTTACTAAAAGTGGTGTGGAGCAAAACAAGAAGATGGAAAAATCCAGTGGTTCTGGTGGCTAGAATGAGTATGGAGTCTAAAAGATACAGAAATTACTTTAACTATAAAATACATGTATGGGAATACATGATGTTTATTCCTTCTTAATTCTCATTGAGCACATATTCTTCCAGTCGAAATAAGTTCTACTGCTGCTAATTTGCACATTCTCTAACTACTTTAATCAATACTTGGTCATACTAAAGCTATCTACAGTATATATCTTCCTTAATATGTTTTATGTGCCCAGTGTCCCCACAGGGCATCACTCAGGATGTCAAACTTACAATATTTTGCATTTTAAGTCTAAGAGGGAATGTGTAAGACACTGATCTGCTGTGGCCCTGTGCAGGTTTGTAAAGGAGCGCAGTCTCAAACACGTACCGTCTTTGTAGGACAGACTGCCGGTGGAGAATTTTTTGCGATGTGCACGTGCGTAGTCCTGCAGGTTAGGGGCGCTAGAGGACCCACCTAGGACTGTGGTGCTGAAGAGCCCGGCACACTGAGAGCCTGCGAGGGGGGCGGGGTGGGGTTAGTCACCACTACATATCATGCTGTTATCAAACAACTATCCAGAGAGAGACAGGAAGAGAGAAAAAGAGACAGAAAAACAGAGAAAAAGAGACAAACAGACAGACACAAGGACCCAAAGGAGACCATGCATCTCGTACCAACATATCTGCGCTCCGCACAAGAGGCTGGAGAACGTTTTAAAGTTTAGCCACTCAGATGTCGGGCAATGGGGCTAAAAGAAAAAATCTACCCTAAAATCCTTTCAGTTTATTATCAATTTGTGACATTACATGCATTAAGTGCGATTTTGTAATTAAGTGTATCCTAGGGGTGTCACGATCTCGATTTTAAATCGAAAATCGATCAAAATGAGCTTTTTTTCGATTTCGACTATCAAAATCAAAAGCAGGATCGGCGATTCCCCCAGTATTTTTTTCTCCTTCCAACAACACACTGCATAGCTTACCGGCTGGTAGCATGCAGCTAAAGACACGAGACAGGTAACGTTAGCTTATTGGTAGCCTGCAGCTACTGCCGGAGTCGGTGATGACGGAGAAACAGCAGAACTTTAAAATCCTTCTGCTTCCATGAAGTCACTGGGGTGGCTACATGTCGCCTTCCCCGTGAGTGAGTCATGTAAACACACAACTAAGGTAGAGCCTGTGAGCTCCAACGAGACTCCATGGTGCGCTCATGTGCATCTCGTTAAACTAATGGTGCATTAAATTGCACTTCGTTAATTTCGAGAAACTCAAACTGTTGTGTGTCACTGCTGAAAAGAAAATGTTTAAATCAAAAATGTAATCGAATTGTGACCTTAAACTCAAAAGTCAAATCGAATCGTGACAACCCTAGTTTATCCACTTTCCCTTGTTCTCTTCACCTCATTTCCTACATTTCCCAAAAGGACATTAGCATGTCCAAACAGAGAGCGTAAAAGTAGCATAGAAAGAGAAAATAGTTGGAGGCAAAAGCAACATAATTAGATTCCTTCCTGTATGACTGTTGAACAACACAGCAGATCCAAAGAGTGGTTGTTCTTTAATTCTGCAGGACTGACACTACAACGTGATGTGCATCTCTGATGTTTTTTAACACAGCTGAGACTGCACCACTGTATATGTGCTTGATATCATTCAATACACATACCGTTGACAAGACAGTGATAAGAAAAACTAACCACCAAACAAAGTTGACACAGAAATGCAAGTTTAGGTGGATTTTTCTCTGCAGTGTCAGTCATTCTATTGGGTTTACATTGAAGGGGGAAATGAGGCTTACTGCAATGGAAAGAGGAGGCAGTGAAATGTTAATCTCTATAGAGCTGCATAAAGGTTGACACTAACTCTGAATAGAATTCAACGCCTCAGTTGAGTGTAAGTACATTGCCACTGGTAGACATATTTGAAGTTTTTCATCACATTTACCTCACATGAATGGCATGGAAAACAATCTCACAATTGACTAACTTCCTCATGCAAAACAACTGAAGGTTGAGACCATTTTAAAAAGACTGGGCTCATCATCCAGACAAAGACTAACCACAGTGTTGGGATCAAAACAAAATTCAAATGCAGGTTCTCCATGTAAAATGAATGTTATTACAGGAGGACTGATAATCTCAGTCCTGGAAATCGAACCATGGTACTGCCTTTGGATTCTGAATTACAGTTACAAAACTGGAATATTTTCAGACGTAAAATGTTTTTTGAAGACTGATTTAAATCCCAAAACACAGGCATAAAATGTGACCACCATTTAATCATTAGTCAGTACTTTGTATTGGGAGACTAGTTTTCGTCAAAAACAAGCAAATGCATTAACAAACACATTTATATCTCCATCTGGAGAAATAAAGTAAAGACCGGCTGCTTACAGGCATTCCCCACACAGCAAAAAACAGCCCTCAGAGAGAATTGTTTCCATTAATGAAAACATCCTCCCAGATCAAAAGTCATCAAATGAAACCTGTCCCGCCCATCCCCATCACTCTGAGCCATTTCACTGTCATCTATACACACAGTTGCCATGGAAACATTATGCATTATGACACCTACCTAAACCACTTTGTTTCATCTCAGGGGATTGACGTGAGCATAACGAAAAGAGGCGATAACTGCCTACTTTGGAGGATGAAGTCTCTGACAGAACCTGGTGGAAAACACACACACACACACACACACACACACACACACACACACACACACACACACACACACACACACACACACACACACACACACACACACACACACACACACACACACACGTCAGTGGTAACAGGGCAGCTGGAGTGTATTTGATATAATGCACCAGTCTTCACTGCTGGCTGCTAGTTTGCAGAGTGAAATATGACCTTCAACAAGAGGAGAGGCCAAAACCACAGAAGAGAAGCTCTGGGTCGATAAAACACACTGATTATATATATTATATTATATATTATATATAAGTAAATAAACAAATACACTAGCTAAACAGACCAGTTATTTGATGTTTGATAGTGGTTTCATGGACAAAACTAACTCTTTTAATCCACAATGAAATAAACTGATTTTAGAAGCAGGAGTAATGAGTAATGAGCCTACTTCCTCAAAGACTAGGTGGATTAGTCTGCATCTATTAGACTTTATTTATATAGCACTTCTCATAGACATAAAATGTAAGACAAAGTGCTTCACAGAATCCAGACAAAGCGATAAGTGGCCCTGCAATTAAAGGTGCTGTAGGTAGGATTGTGAAGATCCAGGACTTAGCCAAAAAATTTGAACATCAACAACTTCTCAGTCCCTCCCCCCTTTCTGCTAAAGCCCAAAACGGTCTCCTAAGCCCCTCCCCCCACAAGGGAGAATGAATGCGTGTGCATGAGCAGTGATTGACACGCAGTTAGACACCCCCCCGACCCTGATTGGTGCATCTGAACAGGGAGCTGTGGATTTTTGCAAATCACACTACAGGCTGTAGGTGGTGCCAGAGGAGCCAGAGTTCTTTTTAAATGACCTGCTTCTTGTAGTTCTACTCGAGCATAGGGTCAGTTTCAGCAAATATGACAGCTATCAAAGTATATGAGTTTTATAAAGTTAAGTCTTACCTACTGCATCTTTAATAAACACTGAATAATAACAGCATTCACTAAAATGCGAGGAACCACCAGAGACAGGATTAGAAATAGACTTAATGCATAGATAAATAGACAGATACATAAATAGATAAATAAACAAAGCTCAATTAAACGACAGACTAAAAAAGTAAGACTTTAGTTTGCTCTTAAAAGTATCAACATTCTCTGCTGCTCTCAGGAAGGCTGTCCCAGAGGTGTGGACCATAGTAACAGAAAGATGTCTCACTGTGGGTTTTTGTTTTGACTTTAGGGATAATTAACTACCAGATGACCTGAGGGTTCTAGGAGGGTTCACAGGCTAAAAGCAAGTCTGATAAATAGATAGGACCAAGACAATTAAGAGCTTTATAAACTAATAAAATGACCTGAAAATGAATTTTAAAGCAGTTTTGCAGTAATTGTAATTGAGCTATATTCTTTTTAGGGAGACCAGAAAGGAGAGCATTACAATAGTCAATCCTGCAGGTAAAAAAGTCATGCATTAATGCCTCTGTATTATATGACTAATGTATATGTGTATATAAATACATATAGACTACTGTTCAAAAGTTTGTGGTCACTTAGAAATTTTCATTCCACTCCATTATAGACAGAATACCAGCTGAGATCAGTTGCATTGTTTTTTTAATCAGGGCAGCAGTTTTCAGATTATATTATGTGCTTACATAATTGCAAAATGCTCCAATGTTTTCTCAGTTAGCCTTTTAAAATGATATCAGATTAGTAAACAGAATGTTGCCTTTGGAACATTGGATGAATGGTTGCTGGTGATGGGCAATGTAGATATTGCATTAAAGATCAGCCACTTCTTTCTACAACAGTCAGGTACCCTTTTGTAATTATGTAATCACATAATGTAATCTGAAAACTGCTGCCCTGGTAAAAAAAACAATGCAACTGATCTCAGCTGGTATTCTGTCTATAATGGAGTGGAATGGAAATTTCTAAGCGACCCCAAACTTTTGACTGGTAGAGTGTGTGTGTGTGTGTGTGTGTGTGTGTGTGTGTATATATATATATATATATATATATATATATATATATGATTGATTGATTGATTGATTGATTGGATTAGTCTGCATCACCTCCATGGATCCAGTCTTATGATTGCGTATGAGTGGGGACCTCCTCTGAATGGTGATTGGCTCAGACAGCGGCACGGCACGGTCGGTCTCATCTCGTGAGAGGTCCTCCAGGCTGCCGGGGTCGGTCTGTTTCTGCCCGTTCTGAATGGAATAAGCAGAGAGGATACAATATGCCGCTATCTGCAGAACAAAAACATGGCGAAATTGCTTGGTTGGGATTCTACCTGCCGGGCTACCTCTGCAGAAGCGGGCCTGAAGCCAAAGCCGGTTGGTGCGTTCTCCTCCTCCTCGACGCCTTTGACACCAGGGCTGAAGTGAAGCTCTACGTGGAAGCGTTCCTCTGAAGAGATGTCCTTCAGAGGGAAACAACGGAGATGTTACTGCTCGATATACTATCTCAAATAGGATACCTACGTTGAATAATACATTTTCTGATATTTTGAGGAATAGAAAATATTCTCTCAATTGTTACATTTTGCAAGTAGCCATACAAGAACGCTGTCTGAATAAAATACACTATAAACTGGCAAAATTATGATTTAAATCAGAAACTGTCAGTTTTACTCAAAGAGTAAGTGCAGAAGGGTACAAATCTGAGCGATGGCGGATGACAGCTTCTGGTTCTCAATAATTGGTGATATGTAAAACATTTTGGTCACAAACGTATTGAGGTTCAATACACATAACAGGCTAATTTATGTAGTAGGTCCTTAAAAATATTAGATTATCTCAGATATTCAACCTTTAGAATTTAAACATTGAGGAAGGAAAATATACTTGGAAAAACGTCAGACAGGTGGACAGACAGGCAGGTGCTACCAGGATGATACAATGTCATGGAGGCCAAGTGCCAAGGCAGCTGCACAAACATTTTAAAAACAACGCTTCATAGCGTGCGACTCGAGTAGCTAACCACAATTGTTTGGTGAGTGTTCGTTGGAACTGACTGTATGGACTGGGAAGCTGCTGATACATAAAGTGTCTGAACTGGAAAAAAACACTACCTTATTGTTGTCCTCATAGAGCATGATGACAATCTGAGTCATGTAGTTGAGTTCAGAGACAGCACTGAGGTAATCCATGGCACGCTTCCACTGCTGGTCCTTCTCCTCCTGTCAAACACACACACACACACGCACACAAAAAACCTCAGTTTCAATTTCCACCCCCATCTGAGAAACATTCAAAGTTCTGTAGGATTGATGTTAGATTACTTACATTGAGCAAGCCTCCATAGCGGAAAATGCTGAGCAGGGAGTGGACGTGACTCTCACTGGTGAAATATAAACGGGTCCTGACATGGCGCCCAGGAGACATCACTCCGCGAGAGTACCTGCGAACAAGACACCACTGTACTAGATGCTCCAAAAAAAAGTCAACAGTCAGTCCAAACAGTTTGCATCGTGTCTTCCCATCTAAAACAGCCTTTTATTGAATTCAATTGACTCACAGAGGGTGCAGTTTGTTGACAGACTCGTCCTCGTGGGTCCTCTGCAGGTCAAGCTGGATCTTTCTGACCAGTGGGAGGCAGTGGGCGTATGCTATGTCCAATTTCTCTACTCTATTTATGCCATATTCCTGCAAAAAAAACAAACAAAAAAACATAATGCATACAAACTACATGGCCTCTAAAAACTTGTGGGTGTTAATTCCTTGTTTCACAGTAAATAGAAACAGTTAATTGGTTCATATTCAGGTGAACAGTAAGTGAACAGTTCAAATATATCACCACTACAACAAAATGGCAGGCCTTTTAACTGTAAATACATCTTACATTTCCCCCCCTTTCATTTCTGCTTCTGCATGGTTACTACATTTTCCTGTGTCTTGTTTATGCCTTTTAAATGTGAAAGACTTTGTAACTGACTAGTTTTTATAGAAAGAAGTCAAAACGTTTGTGCAGAGTTAAAGTAACTTCATTTTTAAATGTAGCCACTGTGCTTTCCTCTTGGTTCTCTAAGCTTATCTTGAAACAAAAAACTGTAACAATCCCTAACAATGTTTCTTTGCAGTGGTCTGTATGTAACACCTCTCTTCCTCCTCTTTCTCCTCCCTCTCTCTCTTTCTCCCTCTCTCACCTGTGGGATTACGATGTCAGCCAAGGCTCGAGACAGTCTGAACAGCTCCAGTGTGTCCTCCAGGCCCAGAGTAGCGTTGTGGATGACATCGTACTTCACACAGTCATAAATGTCAGGTATTTTACTAATGTCGTAGCGGCCGTTCTTCATGCGGAAGTCTCTCTCAAGTTTGGACCAGCGCTGCAGCATCAGCTCCAGTGTCTCACTGTGGTACAGCTGCAGGTCTGGTGAGAGGGTATTTGACATTGCATGTAGTACTAAGGAATCAAACGCTGTTTGATTTTGATAGAAATTAGTTCCAGTAAAAATTGTTGCAGAGTATCGTGATATTGATTCTGCAAAGACTTTTTTCAAAAATCACTTTTCAAAGCTTTGAGGGCCACAAATGAAATCAGTTCACCTATTAAAGTGGAGACAAAAAACTCAAATCTTAAAACCTGTGAATATCATACCAAAATATCTACATATAATAGTGACTGTATATAACTAGCGGGAAGTGAGAAAATGTTGTTTTTTTAATTTCGGGTCATCCAACTTTCTCGTTGCAACGGCAATGTTGTGTGCCGAACATAAAAAGCTTAAAACCTTGAGATCATTCAAAGTCTTTAAGAGGATTTTGGCTCACCAGCTGACTTGGGGTCCTCCATCCTTTTGCGGATCTGGGAGGTGAGGCTCTGAATGAGGGCGTAGACCTGGTCACATGTGGCCACTGGGTTCTCCACTATCTTCATTGAGTTCACCAAAGAGGCACTACAGGTCGGGGCCAGCTGTCACACACACATAACAAGAGAAAAAGCACAAAAGGACTTTTATTGAATAGCCAATTATACAGAACAAATTAATACGGGGGTACTAAGGATGGTGATGGCGCAGTGGATATGACCCATGCCTTTGGTGTGGGAGATCTGGGTTCAATTCCCACTGTGATACATCAACCAATGTGTCCCTGAGCAAGACAATTGGCGTGCAACCTCTGACATATATAGCAATTGTATGTCGCTTTGGATAAAAGCGTCAGCTAAATGACATGTAATGTAATACTGACTGCTTTCACATGACAAAGACCTCAAAAGTCCAAGGCTGCTAAACCTCCGTCATTTGATTTAACAGAGCAAAATGAAGAGATATAATTAATCTGCAAACAGTTAGCTCAAGAAATACAATCCTTTCTGCTTTCATTATAACAGGTTAGTAATCCTCTAAATGATCAAAAGAGATATGGTCACAGCCAATTAGGTACCCAGGTTTAAAGCCAACACCCTGTCTCTACACATCATCCCCTCAGTCTAACAATTACTGTGGGAAACTTTTGCCAAAAAAAATTCTTTCATTCGTAGGTTAAGTAGAGAAGTAAGGATACGTTACTATTTAAAGATTCCGTTTGGGAGGAGTAGCTGTAGTGGAAGATTTTGAACATGCACAAAACCATGTAAGCATTTAAGTTTAACCACAGATCAGTACTTGAGCAGTTAAGAGATGAGTGCTTCAATGGCACATTTACCAGCTAGGTATTTAAACCAAATGTATGAATCAAAAGCAACAAGTTTTTTTTATATCATCTATCAGGCTATGGTTCAACACTGGCTATCCCAGGAATTAGTAGCATTAACAGCTGTCCTGTGTCTTGCTGTGTCCCAGGTCAAATTTGAACTTCTTTTTAAAAAAGGCAAATCTTAATCCTCCCAGTGAACAACAGACGGATCTCTTAGCTGCAGTTAATCTGTAAATTATTGTACTTGAACAGTAGCGTGTCCAAAATGCTGCAGCCAGACTCACATCAGCCACATAAAAAGGTAATGACACATGACCTCACATTGTGCTTCCTGTGTAAAAACCAATGGCTGCACAGAAGTGCACACAAGTCTAGCAATTTACAACAGTGTTTTCTCAAGGTTGTTTTCCTGCTCAGGCCCTCACGGAGCAGACAAACGTTTAGCTGAGAGTGTTCGACATAGTTAGCTAATTACCCTATCAAAGTCCTCGTCGGTGAAGTCCCGGTCCCTCTGCAGAATCTCGTGGAGTCGGGCCTTGACACGGTGCTGGCAGCTGCTCAGCGAGTCGCTGTCGTTGTCCAGAAGCCCGTTCATGTTGGCGCTCTTCACCATCTGCACCAGGATGGGTGTCAGCTCACCCTCCAGAGCCAGCAAACCCTGCTCACACACACAGACACACACAGACACACACAGACACACAGACACACAGACAGACACACAGACACACACACACACTGAAGTGGCAATCTGGGATTTGTTTTTGGTAACATCTTTGATGCAAAGTGATAATTACATAATTTGTCAAAAGTGTGGCCGATACTTTGACGTCTCGCAAATGACAACTAGCATGAGCTGTTGTACTGGGACTAAGGAGACCAGACACCATGACATTTTGTGACACGACTGATGCTGTTGACATTGACAAGTTATTTCTACACTTTATAAATATAATGTATCACACACATTTCACCAAATAATATGGTAACAGTTTAGTTTAACAGTTCAGTTATTTTGGACATAACTCAGCACTCCTTTCTAGCTTGGAGAATGTTGCTTTCCTTTTCAGAACACTTTCTTCTGGGAATCTGTCCCCTTTTCTGTTAATGTTATTTGAGATTCTGCGGGTGGCGCTGTTTTCTTTCTATTCAACTAGGTTGCTGATTCCAGCTTGTTTTAATAACTACACTTTATTTTCTATTAATTCTAGACTTACACAGCTGTTGACATTTCTGTAAACATAAAGATTTACCACCTGTAATTTTCTTTTTCAGAAACGGCCTGATCAATATGAAGCTGTCTAGTACAACCAGTCTAATCTGCTGGCCACTGAGCAGCTCCACTAGAGCAGTTAGTGTTAAAGGCCTTGCTTAAGGGCACCTCAGTGGTGGTAATGAGGGAGGGTCAAGCGCTGCTTTTCACTTTCCCTAGCCAGATTTATCCTGCCGGTCCGGGGACTGAACCGTAATTTTGTATATAAAATAGGTAACCCCTTTTTTGGTGGTTCTAAAATAGTTCAAAGGTTTCAACTGGCTGTAGACTGAATCCTTTTTGTGTGTATCCACGATGACACAGAGCAACAGTAAAGAACTGTACGGAGCTCTTAGAGTACTGGAATACTGCACACCTTTGCGAAAGCTGCGGCCGTCATCTGCACCCTGCCTTCATCAGATGCATATATCTTCAGGTCGTGTCTGTAGGTGCTGTGCAACCGCAGTAACCCACAGCCTGGAAATCCAGCATAGTCTCCTACAAAAAAAACACAGCACAAACAACAACTTTAGTAAATAAACAGACCTTGCTGGTTAAAAAGTCACTGTAAACCTGGTGCACTTTTGTGCGCAACGACAGTTTGTGATAATGTCACCACTTTGCAATCTCTTCTTTCATAAACCTCTACCGTGTTTCAACAACTCCGTGACCCACCTGCAACTGGGTTAAAACACCCTGTGATTGTTTGCCTTGCTTTAATGGGGAGTGTCCCTTTCCCTTTTCTTTGTTTACATCTCTGTCCTGATGTCTCGTGTTCTCTGGTAAAAGAGCCTAAACAACCTTTTTGTGTTGTTTTTTCCTTTTTAAACCTCATATTACCTTGTATGTCTTTTCTTTGTTCAATTCTATCCCTGTGGTATCTTATTTCCTTTAGTAAGAGTCACTTCTTTGATCTATAATATGTGCACACTTCACCTACTGTTAAACCAGACGTATGTAAGTAATGAGAACGACGGGGGGAAAGAAGAGAGGGAGAGAACGAGGGATGAGCTGTATTTAGGCAGCACAGCATTTAAAATAAAAACTTATTTTAGGTTAGCAAATAACAGATATTGTTTTATGACATAAATAAGAACCAACAGCTTTTGCACATTAGATTGAAGCTTTAACATAGGTGTTGATATAGACTATATGTGATTGTAAACCATTAATACAATATTTATTTATGTGGATCCTCCACTGTGTTCTGTACCTAAAAGACATGAGTGAAATGGCACTAATGTCTCTTTTCATGTCCCTCTTCCTGCCTCTGTGGATCAGTGAATGCTCAATGTTGTGGCCCAATAAGCTATTAAAAGTCTCTTAAATATGATGCCACGGCCTCCTACTGTACAAAAAAGTGTTGATTGTGGTTTGCATGTGTAGCTGTGTAGACCATTCTGAATATATATATATATATATATATTTTTATTTTTTTTCCCCTGCTGCTTTAACAGTTTTAACACCTCTTTAACCAACACTGAGCACAGATACTGTATATTCCATTACTGAAAGAATATGGATATGATCCTGGAGGAGCAGGTGGGCGTGAGTTTTTTTTTTTTTTTTTTTTTTTTTTTAAAATAACAGCTACAGTAATTAAATAAAGTTTGCTTTCAGGATGAAAACACTGTTGTGTCTCTCACCTTGACCCCCGGGGTACATACAGCGGAAGGCCCTTCCCAGCTCCTCGGCCTGAACTCTGCCAGCAGGAGTCAGCTCCCCTCCCCACTTCAGCACCAGCAGCAGAGATGGACCTTCTTTACGCGTGTCTGAAAACCAAATCCACAGAACCGCAGATCACACTCAGACTTCAGTATTCTGGCCAGCCTGAGCTTGGCAACATACTGTTTTGAGGAGGAGGTGAAACAAATGGCCTCAATATCTTCCTACCTTCTTCCTCACTTGAGGTTTTGGGCTGCCCATGGGGCAGGTAAGTTAGTTGCACTTTTCTGTTGATCCCCGAGAAGTGTCCGTACCTTTATTAGCAATACAATAAGACAAATCTGGAGTCAGTTAACGCTGAAGCTGTTTATGGATAAACATGATTTTATGCCTTTTTCTAGCTCTGATAACAAGGGGCTGGCCATTACTAATGATAATGATGACTACTAACAATGTGGTGTCGACCAGTGTCGAAACAGGACCAGGATGTGCAGTTACATGCTAGTAATCCCTTATCAAAATACAATGATCTTTAGACTTCAAGGGCGTTTTGAAGAATACATGACCAAAGTTGTGTTGAGTTCCTTTGACACATGTTGGGCATATAAAAGGTTTGAGATAGACAATTGCCTTCTGCTTAGAGGCTATTTAAAAAGGACATGCACTGAAGCCTTAACAGCCACAGCAAATCAAATGCTCTTGGAGCTGTGTATGGCAGATGGTGACCTTTTAAAAACTCATTTGTCATGAGCACAGCAGGAAGCCGAAGACAAAAGGAAACCGTCCAAATCACTTTGAGGAAATTCTACAGAAGGTGAGCTTCAGAAAGTGAGGCTATGCATATAATACCAAATCAGCTTAATCATTGTACAGCATACTTGACCAAACATTGGAGTTCTTGCACTATTTCAAAGTTCTCTAAACAACCATTATGGTTTAGAAATAATCTAGTTCATTTTTGCAGTATATCATGGTTTAAAACAATTTGCTGAGATGACCTAGAATTGAATTAAATGACTATGAGATCAGGGATTAGTGGTGAATAAAGTGACCCAGTTCACTTCACTCACATTTCCAGAACAGTCTTCAGTTGCTCCAGTTTGGACTTCTTCTCTTCTATCTCGCAGTCATTGTGCTGTCCTAGTTCTGCTAACAACTGCCGTGTGATGTCCAGCACCTCCTGTTGAGGTTAAGAGTAACAATCTTACACACAAAGTTAATCACACACAGGCTGGGAGATATACGAGTCAGGTATTACAAGGTAAAGGCCTGCACCATGCCTTTTTCTGATTTATTGTTACCTGCAGTTGTTTTGGCTTCTTCAGCTTTAATTTCCCCGTTTTGTATCCTCCATATTTTTCAAATAGATCAAAGAACCTGGATGAAACAAAGACAAACTTCAAATTAATCAAAAGGTCTTTCAAATCGGTCTAAAAAAAAGATAAGAGATAAGCTAGAGATAACCTACATGGGGTTGCGAACTTCCATCTTCATCTTTTGTTTGGGCGTTCTGTCACCATGTCGGATGACAGCGATGACACAGCGTAGCTCCATCCTGAAGAGTGCAAGAGTAAGTTAACATCAACAGTAACATCCCATAAATGGACTCTTCTTCCATCAATCAACACAAAAATCTTGCAACTGTGTACGACATTTACAAATAAGTTATGCAGTTCCTTCCTAAACTGTGCAAAATGTTGTGAGAAGACAACCTTAATCTTAATAAATTAGAAAAAGACAAATACGATGGGTGCAATTTGCAAGAACAATCCAATAAAGCGAGATGTATGCTTCTGCGTTAAATCTACGCCTTGTCTACGTACGTAGCTACTTGGACCCTACACCGTAACCTGACGTGCACCTCTTGAAAAACGTAACTACACGTCGCTTGGCCGTGGCTTAGTAGCGTTATATAGAACCATAAATCACGCTTAAGAGCTACCAGACTCTTTCGTAAAGGTTTAGTTGTAAAAAAGCAGCCACATTTTTGAGAAGGAGGCTGTTTTAGTGATTGGAAGTTGATAAGTTGAGTTGGAGTTTTCTAAACTGGTGTCCAAGTGCAACCTGTGAGCTCACTAAAGTAAAATATGATAATATGTACATATGATGAAGCACACCCCTGCTCTGCAAACGTATTGCTAAACTACTTTGACTGCTGTTACCAGGGATGTGATTGGCAAAGGTCCAAAAAGCGGGTAAATATATGGAGCGTTCCCATCCACCCACGCCACGAACAAAATACCACCACGCCCTGATCACATACCATCATCATACCCTCATATATTATATTGCTCTTTGTTTGTTTAACTGGTGGAACTTGCAAGAAGCAATCATTCTACCCATCTAGCACCTCACATAGGGCTTAATATTAAGCTTGTACATGTTTTTGGAGGGTAACCTGGGGGCCCTATGCAATTTCACATCATTTTGGATCATAATTATTACTATAGATAACGCCCAAAAAGCTTAAAGACAAAACTTGCTATAGTTAAAATGTTTATTCTATTATTTACACATCACATTTAATTCTTCTGGCAACGTTTGCCCTGTAAAATCATATTCAGATTTAAGAAAACTGCTGAGGCTCAAGCCAAAAACCCTGCCAGACGTTTTTTTTTTTTAAAGCCTTGAATCATTCGTCAATCGGAACAACTGCAGCTGAAGTTAGGTGATTGTCAACAGTGTTTCGATATCCTGCAGTGGTCTCGGTTATGGGGATTTGCTAGGCTGTACTATCAAAACAATCCGATTGGCTGGAGAGTTTGATAGTTCGCGGACAGATAGAAGCAAACAATGTTTCACAGTTTTTTTTTGTTTTTTTTTTACATCACAAAGGAAAGAAGTCATAGCTTCCACAGACTACAGAAAAATATTTTTTTACAGATCTACATGATTCAAGTGGGTTGTGTTTTTTTTAAGTTGGAAATTCTGGAAATCCGAATGAATCCAGAAAAATCACAACCCTGTATTGTGACTCACATGGTCCCTGACGTAGTGGGAACAATGGGGATGTCCTCTGCTTCTGTAGGGATGGACCAAGGAATCTGAAACTGGGGAGCAAGCTCACGCATCACGATGTTCCTAAAGAGCCATTAAGACACACAAATAAAATCAGCAAATCTGAACAAGAAAATAACCAAAGCAAGCTCAGGAGAAAATGTTGCAGTGGACAAAGAATAACAAAAAAATAAATGAAGTACCCGAGGATCTTGGCACAGTCGTCATAGTACTTCATTGAGTTCTTCACAAAACTGAAACCATTGACATCACAAACATAGGAGTGTCCATTGGCTCTGAGAAGATCGAAGCCACACACAGTTTGCTGCAAAGAGAGGAGAGGAGGACACATTTTCTTTCACTGAGATTGCGATGCAACAGAATCAGCAATGCACCTCCACGAATAGGTTGGGTATCGTTTGGGTTTTTTCCGACACAGGTGCTAAAACAATTTTTTTTTTTTAAGTTTTAAAATGATGCCGTGCCTAAATGGTGCCTGAACCAACAGTTGGGACATTAAAGACAACCTTTGCTATTTATTGCTAAATAAATTACTTAAAATGGTAATAACAATAACTTACTTCACCAGTCAATTGCTGTTTTACAACAAAAAGAAGAACCACTAGATGGTAGAAGAGTACTTTACAACAGCAGCTTGAGTTTCCCAAGGTGCACTAGAATGCACCATGAGTTTACAAGGTGCACGTGAATGCCATATTGGCAGCGGGTTTCAGCACTCAATCCTAAAAACGAATCAAGACAATGCCTTTGCTTACCTTGAATGCTAGGCAGACTTTACGGGCCACCAGTTTCTCCATGGCTGAGAGCATGACGGGGTAGCGGACCTCCTTGCCCTCGCTGTCTCTCTCCACCTTTCCGTCCAGAGCAGGGGACTTCCGAGCCTCAGCATGAGCATAGTCAGGGCCCACAGTGTACACCTGAGGTCACATTAAAAACCACCAGACATCCTCTTAATCTAAAAGTGTTTTCTGTGGGTTTAACTGACAAAATAAATGATTGTCCCATAACACAAACATGACAATAATGAGAGCAGTGAAGTGGGAGGGGAAGTGTTTCTTTCCAATTCTATATTACTATTTCAACTTTTTCTTTAAATGGCATCATTTTAATGATGATACTTTACATAGAAACACACGACTCGCCCGGATAAAATAACAACCCTAAGATTTATTGTTAACTTTGGCATGGTGGACAATACTGTAATCATACCAAGATCCTAAGCTTGGTGATTGGATGTTTTACGTACACAGGGTTGTACCTTCAACTTTTTTTATCAAAGCACCAAATACTTAGTGAAAACAGTTGTTGATCTTTTGTAACGATGATACAAAGGGCAGTTTCATGCCAATGGGGAAAGTAAAAAGTGACTTTTGCTTCCAAAATCAGTGGTTTTCTTTGATTATAATAATCAATACTCGGCCTATACTCTACCTTGACATCTGTGCCATCTGTTGGCATGAACTCTTCATAGATGTAAGAGCCCGTCTTCCTCACGCTGCTCTCTGGCGAGTATACACTGCTCCGGCTCCCGATCTACACAAACCACAGTGAGTGAAAAATGTTGTCATTCTGAAAACACCGCTGTTTTTCACCAGTGCAACTGTGCACTCTGAATGGTCTCTATACCATCCATCCCAATCTGAATTAAAGGTTGCAGCTCCATGTCTGACAAAAGCCTGCCTGATTTATGATAACGCTCTTTCTCTGCACAGCAATAGACTCATGTACAAGACAAGCTATTAGGTGGTGCAGGTTACTGCCTGGTGTGTTTAAGTCTTATCTGTTGATTAGCAGCTGCTGATATTAATTAATAAAAACATAAAAGGAAGGTGTACATGCAAAATGTCAAGACCAACCCTAAGCCTCTAACACTTTTCTGAGTCTAAAAGCAAAGTCATATTACAGCCTAACGAGTCAATGGTGTGTCACTGTAAATCGCTTTCTGTGCAAAAGTAGCCGATAGTGACTGTCCTGTTTTAGCTACAACATTACCAAGTATTAAAATAGTGGTTGTTGAAAGTGGTCATTATGGCAACAGTAATCTGGTGGTGTTGATGGGACAGTTCAGGATGTTGCAGGACATTTTTGTAGATGCCAGTTTCATCCCATCTTGCCACAGATTTTTCCTAACTGTAGTAGTGTTGGATTTATAGGCTGAAAAAACAAGCCACAATGGCCAAAGCAGGGACCTTTCTGAAGAGTCGCTGGCTGCCACCACCAGCTGAGGTGGGGTAGTAGATGTAGACGTTGTGGTCTTCAGCGCAGACAGGCTTCTCAACAAAAGGCTTCTGGAATATCTCTCCGTTCACCTCCACATGGTCCTCTCCTTCCACCAGGTTACACTCTGAGACACACAGAGAAAATGTTTCTGTGTGCCCTTTTCATTACCCCCTAAAATATACACAGATGACACCTGCCCCCCTGAGTGTTTACTCTTGAGCCACGTGAAGCAGCTCTGCATTCTGAATGATTCATATAAAAACATGAATTACTGTCAAGGAAGGCAGAGACATAAAACATCCGACAGCTGTCTCTACATCACTGTGCAAAAACAGGATTAGAATGGCAGACCCATCATATCACAGCACTTAGGTATGGTACACTTGCAACTGCTTCACATTTGATACTATATTTATCCTCAAGCTGAAATAAAACCAATGCAGTCTTAGATTAATGGCCTAGGGATGCTGCATGGACAAGGGGCTGTTTTTCTGCAAGCATTTTCTGGAAGAACAAAAAGCTTTTAAGTGCTCATATTATGCTCATTTTCAGGTTCATAAATTGTATATAGAGGTTGTACCAGAATAGGTTTACATGGTTTAATTTTCAAAAAACACCATATTTTTGTTGTACTACACATTGCTGCAGCTCCTCTTTTCACCCTGTGTGTTGAGCTCTCTGTTTTAGCTACAGAGTGAGACATCTCACTTCTGTTCCATCTTTGTTGGGAGTCGCACATGCTCAGTAGCTAGGTAAGGACTACTAGCCAGTCAGAAGCAGAGTATGAGGGTGTGCCCTGACAGTACCTAGGTAAGGACTACTAGCCAGTCAGAAGCAGAGTATGAGGGTGTGCCCTGACAGTACCTAGGTAAGGACTACTAGCCAGTCAGAAGCAGAGTATGAGGGCGTGCCCTGACAGTACCTAGGTAAGGACTACTAGCCAGTCAGAAGCAGAGTATGAGGGCGTGCCCTGACAGTACCTAGGTAAGGACTACTAGCCAGTCAGAAGCAGAGTATGAGGGCGTGCCCTGACAGTACCTAGGTAAGGACTACTAGCCAGTCAGAAGCAGAGTATGAGGGCGTGCCCTGACAGTACCTAGGTAAGGACTACTAGCCAGTCAGAAGCAGAGTATGAGGGCGTGCCATGCTAGCAGCTAGGCGAGCATTATAACGTGTGTTCCAAAGTGACCACGTTTGTCTCTGAAGTAAAGGCTGGACTACAATAGAGCTGTTTGGAGCAGTTTGTGAACAGTGTTTTCTGTTGGAGATGGTAAGTCCCTTTGGGGTGGACTTTGGGCTTTTTCACTTTGTAAACCTATAACGTGTACAAAAAGATATATAACACAATAAGGGAAAGTGAAAAAGCCAAAAAGCATAATATGAGTACTTTAAGTATCAAATGAAAAATAGAGTGAATATTGTCAGATTTCTATTGTGTTTTCCCATGTAATGTTAACTGCGGTAAAGTAAAAAAAGAGTTATATCAATAAAAAAACGTATCAAATATCACTAACGAGCCCGCAGACTGACCGTCTGGTTTATCTGGGTCGCGGTTCAGCACAGCATAGCGTGGTAGATCAATCCCTTCTTCCTGCAGGATGCGATACACCTCTCTCCTGTTAAAAAATGAATAGCATATGGTTATTGTTCTCTCAAGGGTCACTTAGTTTTGCATGCATAATTTACCCAATACTGGAAATGTACACTTAGCGTTATGTCCGAGTACCTGTCCTGTATGTAGTACTGCATGTTCAGGTCATTGAGGAGGAGAGGGTTTCTCAGTTTGGCATAGCTCACTGCCTTATCCAGTGGGAATCCTGGTTTACATACAGAGAAATGATTCACTAAATAAAGCTCATAGATAATATGATGTTAACAACAAGGGAAAAAACTATCTCAGAGTTATGGCTACGGAGACGTTGTTAAGAGAAAACACAAACACCTGAGGTACTGTAGACTCCCATCGAGAGACAGAATGACACTGTTGGACTAAACATAATGCTGACATTGTGTTAGCAGACAGGCACTCTGTTTAGTGTGTAAATGATTGGGCAGTTGATGAGAAGCCCAAATGAGCACACAAACAGTATACAGCATAAGCAACATGTGCATGCGTGTGTGGATGTATTTCATTTTGTATGATGCTGTTTTTAAATCAGGAATCAGGAAATCTAGGAAATACGTTCAACATATTTCACATAAACAGAGTCCCCCCAGGATTCTCCAAGTTCAATTTAAGACTTCAAGACCTTTTTAATACCACCTAGAATGAAATTTGATGCCAACTTCACTGCTATATAATGTAAAATCAGTGTGGATTTTAAGCCCGAGAAAAGAAGAATTTATCAAATAACGTTACCTGTATTTAATGAAACCTTTTTGTGAAGCGTGTTTGTACTCTTGACAACATAAAAGAAGTCGCATTCAGAGTTCTTCGGCTATGAAACTAAAAATACAAAACAAAGTAAATTTTAAACTCACACAAAATATTTATTTATGACGTTACGGTATTTATTTAATCCTATGAAAAGGACAAGAAAATTTAAGACCTATGTAAACGAAATTTTATATTTTTAAGACCTTATTTTTAGAATATTAAATTTAAGACTATTTTAAATACTTTTAAGACCCCGCGGGTACCCTGTATGTAACAAATGAAAACACACAAAAATCACTATGTGTATTGTCACTTTGTCTGTATGCCTGTATGCAGGGCATGAAGTTAACTTTTTTGACCACCAGCCACTGTGGCAGGTGGATTTTTAAATCCACCTGCCACAGTGCCACAGGGACTTTTTACCAGCCAGTTTTTTTTTTGCGTCATAAAGGTGAAAAACAGGAATTGCTGTGTCTCTATGATCCTATCCTGTCCTATTCATGGTAGCCTACTGGTGGATATTGCGCCGTCATCACGTGCTGTAGTAGGGGGGCCCGCCTTGATAATCCTGCATAGGGGCCCGGTGTTGGCTCGTTACGCCACTGCATATAAGAGATGAGATGACTGACAAAATCACGAGTAGCCTACCCACACCACAACAACAACAAAACACTGGTGAATGCGCACCATAACACATGAATGTTTTTTGTATAGTTCTTAAAAATAAATAAAAAGGAAACTTGTTTTGGGGAGAATAATACTTATTACTATTAATTAATTACTCTGGGCTGAGATTTTCTAGTAACCTTACCATTGTGATGAAAAAGGCTGGTGGATTTAAGACACAAAATAATTTATTGGATGAATCAAATATGAACATATCTGTCATTGTCAGTGGCTTGTTGATCTTTACATTGTTAGTTCATTTCCTATCCTGGCCTGGGACACACATTCATACGGTTTAATAAAGTACTTATTGGACTTTAACTTATCATAGCACTTACAATAGCGTAGCTGTCCTCAATTTAGGTCATCCTGTACGTCTCATCTGCGTTTTTTCCTGCATCCACCGTGTGCGTTTGTGTGTGTGTCTGTGCGTGCGTGTGTTTGTGTGTCTGTTTGTGTGTGATTGTGTGTGCACGTCAGTTGCGGGGGAAACGGAGCAGCCGCCCGCTGCAGAGAGCCGACAATTTGAAACAGCAGCCGCTGACTTTAGAGTGAAAAATCGTTACAGCGTACATTGATGTTAAAATGTCTACGGGTTGGCAGGACGGTCTGAAATGTTTTGCACGGTCTTTCGCTGTACGTTTTGTTGGTAAATGTGAGATGTTCGAGTCACACACACGTCTCGTCTTCATATCAGAAACTAGGAAATTAATTTTACCCGTTCTCACTCCCGCTTGGTCAGTGGCTGCACGTGGGGATTGTGTGAGTAATGAAAATGCGATAGGGGGCCCCGGCTGTCAATCAATGTCTTCCAGTGATGCGGGCCCCTGATTGGACCAGGCCCGTAAGCAACCGTGTACCCTGCTTACCGATAGTTACGAGTCTGAATCACTCAATTCTCATTGGCTACCCGCCAATGTGGCAGGTAGATTGACAGTTTCACCCGCCAATCACAAAAGTTACCCGCATTTGGCGGGTGGGCGGGTGCCAATTTCATGCCCTGCCTGCATGTGTTTCTGTTACCCTTGGAGTGGAAGGAGATGAGGCAGTCACACAGAGGCCATCTGTCGACCGGCTCGTTGAGGATGGCGTCCTCTGGGAAGATGACCACAGTGATGTACTCAAACTTGCACAGCCTCTCCAGGATCTGGGTCATTGGCTTCGACTTGGACTTCTTCATCATGCAGCAGATCCCCACCACGATCTCTCGCTCCGGGGGCTGAATAAGGGAGAGAGAGTGGGAGGCCAACATTTCAATGACCTGTCTGAGGAAGCAAGAGAGACAACGGCAGCTTTGTCTCATACATCTCCCATAAAACCTCTTGCTAAAGAACCGACTGAAATAGACTTCTGGAGTGTCTCCTCTTCTGAGAAAGAAAAAAAAAATCATTGAAAATCGCCTATCAACCTGTGAGAACACAAATTTGAATTAATTTGCAAACCAACCCCCCGCCCACCCTGAAAGAATGACAAAATTATATAATTATTCCAAAAAAGATAAAGAGATAAAGCTGTTTTCACACATACAGGCAATTCGCTTCTTGTTCCTCGCCTTAAAAGTTCAATTCACTTTAACTTTAGGCCGGCTACATTGCACGTGTGTGTCGTATGCGTAGCGGACGTTCCAACACTACACTTTCACTCGTTGAAATAAAATGGATAGAAAGGCCATTGGACTGTTGCACTTTTATAAAACTAGGGAAAACACTGCAAATGTTTGGATAGATTACAGATTATAGGAAAGAGGTAGTAGTTTGACATCCCACCGAGTCTGTGTCTTCGTCGTCTTCATACAGCTCCATGTCTGTCCTCATGATATCTTCCAGGACCTCGCTGTCATCGTCCTCGCAGCCCACGAAGAATCTGGGAGCGCCACGCCGGCTCTCGCCCGGGCTGTTGGGCTCTGACATCACAGTCCCCCGCGGCAGCCCTCAGCGTCCCATCGCGCCATCGTACACCAACACGCCGCCAGAGCAGGCCGCCGATGGGAGGGCGCGAGGCCTGGGGAGAGGGACGGGTCCACCCTGCCTGGGCCGGACAGCAGAGCTGCTGGATAAAGATGTGCGAGGCAGAGGAGCAGAACGAGACTGAAAGGTTACGTGGGAAACGATGGTGCGGGTCAGTCCTCTGCAATGACGCAGTAACTCAAGATTCTCATTCTTCATTCAGCAAATTCACATCTCCTATGACTGGCCTGGGTTTCTCAAGTCTTCAGCAACTTGGAGGCTGCAGCTCCAATTATCTGATGACAGTCCTGTCCTCCATTTTGTATGTAAGACTGAGAGTCCTACAAGAGAAACAAAACAAACATTATTCATGCAATTTTGCTTCCTTGTGTGAGTAACATTTTGCATTGCCTCTAATCAAAGTTACAATCTCACTGCGCTCCACAATAGCATTACTATAAAACATACCATACACAACATTAAAAATGTTTCAAAAGAAAAATGTTTGGGCATAACTAACGTTTAAATCCTTAAAGCCATACAGGCAGACTTAGCAGGCAACTCTTCTGTGAATAGAAACCCTTGAACATCATGAAATATGATGTTTTGTAAACACTATTTTGGATAATGTTAGTCAGACTCAGGATGCAACTTGTAAGTCCAGTATGTTGAATTATTGTCAACTCTTTGACAAATGTCATGCTATGGTTTTCTTCTGATTTCATTTAAATCTTGCAGTTTCCTGAACATAACGTATAATGTGTTCTTATCAGTTAGTTTGCTTTGTGTGTAAAAAGATTTAAGCATTGAAACAAATGAATAAAAGTACTAATTCAATCTAAATAAATAAAAAAGTTCCAGTGCAATGTTTTTTTTTTTTTCCAACACAATCTCATTATGCCAAGCTGTGTGGATAACTTTGGTCTTTAAAAGTGCTCATATTATGCTTTTTGGCTTTTTCCCTTTCCTTTATTGTGTTATATATCTTTTTTTGTGCACGTTATAGGTTTACAAAGTGAAAAAGCCCAAAGTCAATATATATATATATATATATATATATATATATATATATATATATATATATATATATATATATATATATATATATGTTATTTATTTTTTAACAGGAGAGAGGTGTATCGCATCCTGCAGGAAGAAGGGATTGATCTACCACGCTATGCTGTGCTGAACCGCGACCCAGATAAACCAGACGGTCAGTCTGTGGGCTCGTTAGTGATATTCGATACGTTTTTTTATTGATATAACTCTTTTTTTACTTTACCGCAGTTAACATTACATGGGAAAACACAATAGAAATCTGACAATATTCACTCTATTTTTCATTTGATATTTAAAGTGCTCATATTATGCTTTTTGGCTTTTTCACTTTCCTTGATTGTGTTCTATATCTTTTTGTACACGTTATAGGTTTACAAAGTGAAAAAGCCCAAAGTCCACCCCAAAGGGACTTACCATCTCCAACAGAAAACACTGTTCACAAACTGCTCCAAACAGCTCTATTGTAGTCCAGCCTTTACTTCAGAGACAAACGTGGTCACTTTGGAACAC
This sequence comes from Sander lucioperca, assembly GCF_008315115.2. Lineage (NCBI taxonomy): Eukaryota > Metazoa > Chordata > Actinopteri > Perciformes > Percidae > Sander > Sander lucioperca. The sequence continues at coordinate 36,580,124 of NC_050175.1, forward strand.
ACGTTATAATGCTCACCTAGCTGCTAGCATGGCACGCCCTCATACTCTGCTTCTGACTGGCTAGTAGTCCTTACCTAGCTACTGTCAGGGCACGCCCTCATACTCTGCTTCTGACTGGCTAGTAGTCCTTACCTAGCTACTGTCAGGGCACGCCCTCATACTCTGCTTCTGACTGGCTAGTAGTCCTTACCTAGCTACTGTCAGGGCACGCCCTCATATTCTGCTTCTGACTGGCTAGTAGTCCTTACCTAGCTACTGAGCATGTGCGACTCCCAACAAAGATGGAACAGAAGTGAGAGGTCTCACTCTGTAGCTAAAACAGAGAGCTCAACACACACGGTGAAAAGAGGAGCTGCAGCAATGTGCAGTACAACATAAATATGGTGTTTTTTTGAAAATCAAACCATGGAAACCTATTCTGATATAACCTCTAAATACAATTATGAACCTGAAAATGAGCATAATATGAGCACTTTAACTAAAAAAAGGAACACCATGTCTGACACTGCAAATCCAGGCCAATATACCATCACTTTAGGCAGAAATGGCCGTGCGCTTGAGCAATAATTACCTCCAGCACTTTCTCTACTGTTACACATTTAACCCTGACACTGCAGTCTGGTGCAGCAAAACAGCAGGGTCCATCAGCTCCGATCTGCATTTCCATCACCACTAAACATTAGCCAGCCAAGAAGACAGGACAGGCAGCGGTAGACAAACCACACTCATTACTCTCTGGCACGCTATGAGACACCCATCTGAACAACAAACTGCTTCACCATCAGGCCCAGTGACTCCAGGGTCATGGCTGACTATTTGCAGTGGAAAATTCTGTATACGCAGCATAGTAGGGGTCACAATAAGATAATAAACAAACACATTTGTCCAAAGCCTTGGGGACCACAAGCTGATGGAACACAAATAAGACAACAAAAGGACCAAGTTCCCTCCACACAACACATGATAGTAAGGCATGCTAAGTGTGGAACATGTTCACTTAGAGTGGAAACGATTAGTCAATGAATCATTAAGTCAGTCAACAGAAAATTAATTGGCAACTATTCCAATTAGGCAAAAAATACCAAAGAATCACAATGTTCTGGTTTTCTTTGTCTTCTATGATAGTAAATTGGGTTTTGGACGGTTAGTCAGACAAACCAAGCAGATTAAATATGTTAACTTGAGAATATATGGAAATTGTGATGTGCACTTTTATGCTTTTTTGCACATTTTATAGAGGATCAATCAAGAAAACAATCCACAGATGAACATTGGACAAACAACAGTTCAAAGCACTCTTTGTGACTGAAGAAGTGGTTAAGCCTACTGCTGTCTTCCAGCAATTAAATCTTCCTGGGAAAGCGACAAGCGTCATCAAAAGGGGAAAAGAAGATTATAGAAGACACTAACTGTATTTGATGCATGTATTTGTGAGGATGTTATCTTTTCATTTAAACATAGATTAGCCATTACTAAAGTATCATGCCTTGATATTGGTTACATCTGTGCGCAACCATTTAAGGCAACAGGGGCATTACTTCATTATAAATGTTTAACTGTTGCCTGGTACCCACATACAGAAATTCATTCTTACTCCCATTTTGGCACTGAGTTGATTTAAAATAAACTCTTTCCATGTCTAAGTGGATTAGTGTTTCAGAGCTCGAGCATAACAGCTAATCTCTTCTATTACACCTGCTTACTCAGGCTACAAGCAGGGCCACAGCTCCCACTGAGCACGCTGAGGTCATGTCCTCTTTCATTTTTTTATGGGACTCTGAGGGGTTTAGGCGCAGGGTGCAGTTTACATTCTACAATTTCATGCTGCACACGGCTGTTGTGGGGTGAAAACCCTGCATCCCAAATAATGTCCCCTTTTAAGGAGCTTGGAAAAGCTATCTTGTTTTAACCTTAATCAACTTGCATTTTCGACAAAATCCAGTTGATTTTGAAAGGGTTTTTAAAAAAAACTTAAAGGTCCCATGGCATGAAAATTTCACTTTATGAGGGAATTTAACATTAATATGAGTTCCCCCAGCCTGCCTATGGTCCCCCAGTGGCTAGAAATGGTGATAGGTGTAAACCGAGCCCTGGGTATCCTGCTCTGCCTTTGAGAAAATGAAAGCTCAGATGGACCGATCTGGAATCTCCTCCTTATGACGTCATAAGGAGGAAAGGTTACCTCCCCTTTCTCTGCTTTGCCCACCCAGAGAATTTGGCCCGCCCATGAGAAAGAGAGAGACATCATGGCTTTCAAATGAGCAAAGTGACAGTTGGTCAAGGCCACACCCCCCCTCTCCTCCTCAATAGCTACAGACACAGAAATGGCACGTCCTAAGTAAAGCTCATTGTGGGACTGGCTCTAGTGGCTGTAATTCTGCACCAAGGCTGAATTTCGGGAAAGAGACTTCAGATACAGTATTAGGGGACCACTAAGGTCTATATAAAAGAGACTTCAGATACAGTATTAGGGGACCACTAAGGCCTATATAAAAGAGACTTCAGATACAGTATTAGGGGACCACTAAGGCCTATATAAAAGAGACTTCAGATACAGTATTAGGGGACCACTAAGGTCTATATAAAAGAGACTTCAGATACAGTATTAGAGGACCACTAAGGTCTATATAAAAGAGACTTCAGATACAGTATTAGGGGACCACTAAGGTCTATATAAAAGAGACTTCAGATACAGTATTAGGGGACCACTAAGATCTATATAAAAGCATCCAAAAAGCAGCAAGTCATAGGACCTTTAAAGAGTTCAACTGATCTGACAACATGAAAGCCAATTGGGTTCTCAATATCAATTAATCTGTCTGATATTTCCTAGATTCATTGTTTAGTCAATAAAATGTCAGAAAACAACACAAAATGTCCACTCTTATTAACCAGAGCCGCCGATGCCTTTTAAATGTCTTGTGTTGTCCAAGCAACAGTCAAAAACCCAAAGATATTATTACATTTACAATTATATACAAACAGAAAACAAAAACAAATTGCAAATCTTTAAATTTAAGAAGCTTGAACCAGAAAATGTCTGATGTCTTTTTGCTTAAAAGAATTACTTTAACAATTAATTGATTATCAAAACAGGTGCCGGTTCCTTTTTTGTCGATAGACTAATAAATGAATCGACTAATGGTGGAGCTCTGAAGCAAAAACAAAATGAAGATGCAACTGGATAGTAAAGGCTGGTGGTTTTTATAAAATCTGATACAATAGTAAAACTCCAGTTCACAAGTGGAAATGTACTAAAGTTCAACGATGACACAGAGCCAAGGATACATTTGCACAATTCAACTCTAGTCCAAATTCTTCTCTCGCCTTTGACCTCTTACGTCATGATAGATAGACAGACAGACAGACAGACAGACAGATAGACACTTTATTGATCCCCAAGGGGAAATTCAAGGTCCCTGTAGCTTAAAGACATCACACACAACATACACATACATCATAAACAGGATGATAAAATAACAAATCCACATGAATAATATGGACAATAAAAGAAAAGATACTAAATAAATGTACTACCACATGAATGTACTGAGGGATGTATAAGCATGAGAGGCTTGCAGTGACAGGGCAGGGACTGACCCTGTGATTCAGTCTGCATGGTAAGGTGCTCTATGAGAGGGGGTGTCATGGTGGTAGTGCAAATAAGTCCAATAGTGCAAAGATAAAGTCCAGAGACCAGCATTAAATATGGACAATATAAGAGAATAATGTAGACATAGTAATATAAAAACTATATAGCAGTGCAAGAATAAAGTTAAAAAAGACAGCATTAAATATGGGCATTATAAGGGAATAAAGACAATGGGATAGACACAAATCAACAGTAATCTCACACATAATAACCACCGCCTGACTTTCTGAATCTCTATTGCACCGACTTCTATTCATAAACTTGACCTTTTTCCCTCACTTTCTGATTTTTTCCGTCTCACTAATCCCCACCTCTACCCCACCTTGAACCAGATGACTCAGGACTCCCTGCTGGGGCAGGCTCAGACGCCTCCTGCAGAGAGCTCTGTCAGGATCTGCTCCCGCCTTTAACCTAATGGACAGTGGAGCCTGAGTCTGCGCCACAACTTGTATCAGTAAAATCATTTTCCATCTCGTTCGTGGGTGCCACAGCCTTGTTAACTTTAACTTTATTAGGGAGACAAAGTTTCAAATATATTTTACCTGAGAGTTTGGCCAAATGTGATGAACCACAGTGATATACATAACCTCCTTTCTTCTTTTTAAAAGGCTCTGTGTCTTCGCATTTGACTATTTTGAAGAAGAATAAATAATGTTTTTTCTCGCAGTGTGAGGAAATCAGAGTCAACACTCTGTACATTTATAACTAATGCCTTGAAATTAACTAAATTAACTCGAAGTATAATCAAATTTAGGGTGGCAACTATGACATTTATTATAGATTATTCAGCGGATTATTTTCTTGATTAATCAATTGGTCTATGAAATGTTTAAAAAATTGTGAAAAACATCCATCGCAATTTCTTTAAGCCAAGTTGACATCTTCAAATTGCTTGTTTTGCCCAACCAACAGTCCAACACCCCAAACATATTAATTTTACAATCACATTAGATAAAGAGAAGCCGGAAATAATAAGGAATGAGAAGCTGGAACCTGTGAATGTTTGACATGTGCTTGAAAAAAAGTACAAAAAAACAATTAATTATCTAAATAATGATCTAACAATTTCTGCTCCAATTGAGTAATATCAAGCATTAACCTAAATTAGATCATATTTGGTGTCCATTCAAAATATTCTGCAGGAAAGATGTTCATTAGGAGGCTTGGACTAATAACCTCGAGGTTATTATTTAGTATTTCTATAATCATGGCTTTGCACCTGCAGAATAGTGAGCATTTCCTTACAAGTATTCTGATTAATTAAAAGAAAATGTGCGTTAAAAAGAACACACCTCAGTTACGCAAAAACACAGTTACCTGGAGAAAAACACTAATAGCATAGCTGCACCTGATGTCCCAATAGAAGGGGGCTGACAGGTTTAACTGTGTGAATTTACAGCGACAAGTCCATCAACGCCATGTGCATACATATACTGTATACCGTTATTTTAGCATATGGAAGCTAGAAAGGTAAGATATTTTGAAACGTTGACCAAAATAATAAAACAATGTAATTGCGTTATTAACGAATAACTAATGTCAACTGCCCAACACAGTTTACGATAGTTGGATTCAAGAATAACGTTTTTTGGAGAAGGAATTGTCGTTAGCTCTCGGTACATTTTAGCAGTGATAAACATGTAAGCTAATGTTAGCTAGTGTTAGCATTCAGCTAGAACCCGGGCTGGTTCTGCAATGTAAACAAGTCTTCCAGTGCCATTTTGTCAGCATTTGAAGCAAATACCAAATGTCTGCGCAAATATGAATGTTAACGCTTAAGACTGAAAGAGTGCCGATTTTATTGCCGTTACCAGCGAGTAACATAAGAAAATGAACTCACAGTGTGGCTGGAAGGTTTGCATCGCTGCCATCAGCTTGCGTTTTTACTCTTAACATTTAGTTTGCATGTGAAACCAAGTATATTTTTTTTCATGTTTGACGCACGGGTGATCGACGTTAAAAATATCCAATGGGAGAGGAGAACGACTTCGAGAAGGCGTAACAAAAAAACTAAATGAGCGAATAAGCAACGACCAAAGTCAGTCGGTGGGCGTAACAAGATCCCAAAGACAAGAAGAGCTTTAGCGGCCTCTAGCGTTGAAACTGAGACTATCCAGCAACCATCAGTGGGGACTCACTGGAAATGCCCAAATGGTAGCCTACAGCCAAAACAATTATTAAATGTAATAAAAATGGAGGGAAAAATGAACGTTACAATTACATTAATTTGACACCTACAGTTGCTTTGCAGGTTAGGATTTTACATTCGCCACGATGACCTTAAAATACAATGAGTTGTCAGTCATTAGATTAGATTAGATTCAACTTTATTGTCATTGTGCAGTGTACAAGTACAAAGACAGCGTAATGCAGTTTGCGTCCAACCAGAAGTGCAAATAAAAGCAGAAAAGTACAATGCGATATTCAAGTATAGACAGGTGGTGCATAGGCAGGACAAGAAATATATTGCAGTGTTATAAGAGCAGAATAAATATGGCTATGTAATATGAACAATGTATGAACAATATGTACAGATATGTGCAATGTAGTAGCAGTGACATTATACTAGTAGTAAGAATAATATAGATATAGATATATGCATTGTATTAACAGAATATATAAGAAAAACAGAATAAATATGGATATACTGAATGAACCATATAGATATGTACAGTATGTACAGCTATGTGCAGTGTGGTAACATTATAAGAATAGTAAGAATAAGTGTATGTGCAGGATGAATAGTATGAAGAGCAGTAGAATATGGCTATGTATAGGTGTAATTACAGTATGTACATCTGTAAATAAATAAATAGAACAGTTTTGGGTGCAGGATGGGGATGGGGAATGCAGAGTTAGAGTTCAGTAGGGTGACAGCCGCAGGAAAGAAGCTTCCTCTGAACCTGCTGGTACGGGTGCGGAGAGACCTGAGACACCTCCCGAACGGGAGTGGGGTGAACAGGCTGTGGTTGGGGTGAGAACAGTCTTTGATGATGCTGTGCGCCTTACACAAGCATCGCTTGCCCTGGATGGTCTCAATGGAGGGGAGTGAGGAACCGGTGATGCGTTGGGCAGTTTTCACCACCCTCTGCAGTGCTTTCCGGTCATGGGCAGAGCAGTTGCCATACCAAACTGTGACACAGTTGGTGAGGATGCTCTCGATGGTGCAGCGATTAAAAGTTCACCAGGATCTGAGGAGACAGGTGGACCTTCTTGAGTCTTGAGTCTCCATTATAAGTAGAAGTTGTAGGTGGCAGTAGCTAGTTGTTTTGTATGAAGACAAATTCATTGGATGTGCAAACCTATGTGGCAATAAAGCTGTTTCTGATTCTAATAGTAAGGCACTTCTATGTGTATCATGCACACACAAGTGTCCACATGGAATTAATACAATTTGCAGTGGTGCAACATTTGTCAGAAAAGAAGACAGACAGTAATAAAAACCTGGTCACAAATAAGAAAAGAACATAACTTCTTACATGACACATTACATTGCAAACAAGAACTCTGTCTCTTCTCAAGAGCTCAACATAGAAGATTTGCCACAAAAAAAAGTCAGTAGAGATGATGGACACTCTACTAAAAAATGTATCACTTAATAAATCATCATATAATGAGCAACACAAACATAAAATGGCCTTCAGCCTCCCATAAATCATATACCAAACAAAGCCTTTCCTCTTCAGGGAGATCATTAAACGTGACTGTTTCTGACTGATGGTAGTGTACCTGAACACAGAAATCTTTAACTTTTAAATACATTCTGCTTCACATACAGCAAGGTTCTTCACTATTGTTGTTTTTATGGAGACAATGTGTTTGTAATTTAGGTTTGTACCAGACATCAACAGACCATCTTTGTGCTAAATATTACTCTGTAGCCTTTCCAGACATTTCACAAGTCTGTTTCAAAGCTGAAACTTCTTTGGAGGTTACACAGCGCTAACATAATAAAGAAATACATTATGATGTATTACTATAGATTAAGTCAATACTTTCTTGATTCCCAGGGGGAAATTCACAAAATACCCAGCAGTATATAAAGTACTTAAAATAACTCCACCTTTACCAGCTGCAACACTAAAGTAAAGAACACATTAATACGTCAATAATTATAATCCAATTATATAATATTCTGCATAATGAGTACGTTTACTTTTGGTTTTTTATACTTTATATTTTGATGCTAATACATTTAAACTTCCATTTAGGTAGCCTAACTTTTTGAATGCAGGACTTTTATTGTAACAGAGTAGTTACCACTACACTGTGGTATCGCTACTTTTACTTAAGTAAGGAGCAAGCATTATTAAAAGCAGGGTTGGTAATGTTGAAAAGCTAGCAAGATTTGAAAGTAGCATCTCCTTGGGTGGATCCTAAATCGGCTCTGCTAGAAGGGTCGACGTAGTTAGGTTTAGGCATGGGGAGTGGGGATTGGTTAGGGTTAGGGTAAGAATACCAGAGTAAGCCAATCAGAGGTGTAGAGTCTTTTACCAACTCCTATATTAGGCCAATGAGGTGGGACCAGGGAAGAACTTGCTTAGATGCGTGTTCTGCATGCCAATAATCAATGTCCACAATCTGTCTGCATTTCGGTGCTGCGACCCATTTATTTTCTATTGCACACTAATCTAACAATGACACGGTGAAAAGCTGTCTGCTTTTCCCCCTAGCCACACACCTGTGTATCCCTGGCTGTGTATCCCTGACCTATATGCCTTCCCAAAGGCAATGCTCCACCCAGTGCTCAAACATAAAACTGCAGATTAATTAGCATAACCAACAAAACCAAATTGTGTAATGGCTCCAACAAGAGGCATAATAAGGCAGGCCAAGAGGCACGTCCTGTGATGTCGACACGTCTAGCGAATCTGATCTAGCATCTACCCTCTCCTCGGTGCTCGGTCTAACCCCTCCGCCCACACACAGATGTGTAGAGCAACGCTGCATTGCTGCTTCAGAGTAGAGCAGAGAAAGGAACGCAATTTTACTTCATGTCTCATTCACTGGTAAGCAAACTCTGAATATTATCACACCGAATGTTTAAAACAAACAGGACTACAGTTAGCAATGCGCCGACTACGCGAATTGAGCTCAGGCTCGTACACGGGAGTGGTGGAACAAGCGCAGCGGAGCAAGGAGGCATTTCATTGGATCTTTCCAAGCGGGCCGCGAGGCAGTGATTGGTGGGCGTTTTTACAGGATACAGCAGCTACAGATGACGGATCTTTTTCGCTCCTTTTTTTCTGTGCCCATAAGTTATTTATTGCTGTTGGGGTGTAAAGACAATTTCAAACAATATATAAAAAAGTGTATATTGGTAATAGTTACTAACCCTGTCTTTAAAAAGCCTCTACAGCAACTATAAGCACTACTACTGTTGGTTAACTTCAATGACTATATTGTTTAGCATGAATCCAACAACAGGACATTTTGTGGTGGGTTCTCTGACACAACCTCAGCATTTTTCTAAAAGGTGACCTGCCCTCCTTCAATAGAGAGTCAGCAGAGCAACCCGCCTGCCTGCTGCTGATGTAAGGGCCAACATTGACGTCAGCGTGTCTCTGAGCTTCCCTGTTCAGACCAGAGTCTGTTTGACCACCACGCCACCCTGGCCGTTACATACCTGTGTGCAGGCCAGATGGGGCTGCTGCTGCTGTGAACTTTGGGGGGGGGAGGGGGGGTCATAGTTGACCACTCTGCTGCTTATGAAAAGAACATTTTATAAACAGCAGGGTTCTAAACAAGGCTCTTCTATAATCAAACTGAACACATAGAGAAGAAGAGAGCATGCAACCACTTTAACAAATATTGTCTGTATAGAAATGGAAATACCTTTTCCCTGTTGGCATAAGATTTTCTTTTAAATAAGCTACAATATACACTAAAACTCAAATATGGTGTTTGTGTTGCATCACCTCAGCTTATACGCACTTGAAACAGTGAATAGATTGTCCGATTTTCAGCCAGATTTATCTAAAGTATCCTTCACTACCTACAGCTCCTGCCACAAAGAGCCTCTGTGAGGAGGCCCTCCGCGGCCCTCCGCCCTCATATGGCTCCCATTTGCCAAAGTCAGGGGTGTCACACTCTCTGTGACTTACAGCAGCAGGTCAGACTAGGACAAGGAGGCTCATTATGGATGCAGTTCCAGTCTCTGTACCTTGGGTCTCTGGGCCCCTTAAAGGACCAGGTGGGTTTCTGGCTGGCTGTTAAAGTCGTTAATTAAACTGCCCAACTGATAAATGTGGATGCAGCCATGTGGGTGAGGCAAACCTCAGCTCTTAGGTTAAAGTCTTGTCATATGGAAATTTTTACTTCAAAGTCCAGTGTTTTATATATATATATATATATATATATATATATATATATATATATATATATATAGGATACTAGTGATGTTCTATATTTTTACTATTGTCAATAAATCCCATGAAGAGACCAAAACCAACAAGAAACTGACAGTTTCGAAAAGCTGTGGACCTCTCCAGTCGCCTCTCTGTCAGCCAGCTCCCCAAAAATGTATGCTGAATATATTTGACAAATATTAGTAGTTCTTTACTAATATGAGTCGCTCAACAGGACTGGGAAATCAACTTGCCATTCTCCTGCCGACTCCGCTAACCTCCTGCCGAGTCTTCTAGCCAGGGCTAGCTAGCCAGTTAGCATCAGACTATGCACTGAGGAAAAGGTGGAGAAGATGGGCTCCAGTTAGAAAGACCATCTCTGCGTCCAACTCATGACTATGAGTCGCTCATCAGGATGTGGAACTACGTATTTCCAAAAGTCAACTTTTCATGGTGTCAGAAACACAGCCCTGTTTCCAGCTTTGTGACGATGCTTTTTCCAGCTGATCCAAGAGGCTTTTTAAAGACTTTATTTAGCTTATGGAGTAGGAGAATCTACTCAACACATAAAGGAACATTTCATCATTCAGTTAATCCTTAACAATCAACATCAACACATGGTTTTCACTGGACAGGAAGGGGGATTAAAAACTGAATAGCAACTCAAGCTGTCAGACGAATGTAGTGGAGTAAAAAGTAGAATATTTTCCTCTGAAATGTTGGGTAAAGATCCTCTAAATGCATCTGAATCACTTTTCATTATGGTGCTTTTGTCTAACAACACATATATGAGTGACAACACTTGCATTGTCAGATGTGTTAGATATATTGAAACAAAATAAGTGATCACATGCAGAGCTTGAAGCAATCTGGTGTGGAAACACTAAATTCATTTTCAGGGTCATACTGTACTTAGATCTTTGCTTTATCCCATTTTATATTACCATATTATATTTTCTTCATGTACAGTAAAGTTGCCTGAAATTTCACATTCACGCTGCATTTTTGCTTTTTCTGTATAACAGGTTTTCATCTCTACAGAAGCTGGAGAAGTCACGTGTGATAATAAATCTCTGAAGTACTTCTTTTAGTTACATCTTTGCCTCTACAAACAAAACTGCCCAGAGAGGGTGTAAATTATAACAGTTTCTCAAGAAACTCCATTTACTAAAGAGCTACAGTGGCTTTGAGTTATTTTAACACAACATGTGAACATGTCCTGTTTGACCCAGCAGCGGAGTGTAGCCTCTATGGTGTCAGAATATAAAACAGGTACAAGACTTCTTTCAGTGGGGGAAAGGCACGTGTCACAACACCCGTGCAGTTATGCAGCAGTTAATGGCTCTGGGTGTGAAGTAAACGCAGGCTGGCAGCGTTCTGGCTGCCGATGGACGTTGTCTTTTATCAGCTGTGTTTTCCAGCTCTGCTCAGTAAGAAGAACGTCTGTTCTGCCGAAAGGAAACAGTGTTCTGTCGGAAACACACCGAACAAGATTAAGGATTCGTTCTCATTTTAAAGAAACGTCGACACGCATGAACACGCACAGACGTGTGCTATCTTGGTCAAACTGTAACGGTGCTTTCAGGGGCTTTCATGCTTTCACTTTAACTGAAGAAATGCTTGGTCATCAAGTTAAAAACAAGGTGGTTTCCTCCTTTCTTTTCAACAAGCATTCACAAGACAAGTGCAAAGACTTTAATGGGAAACTTATATTTACCAGAAGGAACAGGAAAAAGGAAGTATCCATTATTCATACTGGACATAAACCTTGGCTTAACTTGTTAACCTTAAATTTGCTCTAACATTAAATTACTGTATACTTCAAGAACACTAATGCAAACCTTAATCAAACAGCTGGCACAACAATTTCATCATATTTTTTGTATCAATATGTAAATTCCCAATAGTTATTTTTAGTTTTATATGATACAACAATAATCTACAGCCATACTAGCAGCTCTGTGAGGCTGTAACACTCATTGTAAAGACATCAAAACTGTAAAATGATCAAAGTTGAGGTCCGAAGTTTGTTTATGATCCTATGTCAGCTTATAGGTTTTTTTGTAACCTCCGTCAAAAGACTTTGTATTTGTAAGATGCTGGACTCGTTACTCTAATTGGACTAGCGCACTAATGACTTGGACTCTGGATGAAGTTTCTGACTACTTTTATGTGTAATGGGTCATAAAAATGTGATATAAGATTATTTAGTCTGTAACTATCTCATGCAGGGTGAGGCGGAGGGATGCGCCCAGGTCGTGAAGTTCGCCTTCATGGATTTTACATCCACTGCTGGAAAGACCATCACTGGATGGTCCATTTGTGAACGCACAATTGGTGTCATTTTTGTTTAATGTACACCCTCTTTTAATTGTATATCAGCTCTTTGAAGGTGCCAGATTGGAGCAATGGAGGCAGTCTTGGAATTTAACTCAGGCTCAACCTTGATGACTCGAACGCTGGTAATGGTTACTTGGACTCAGACTCTTCTTTAAAGCTTTAGTGCGTATTAATGACCGTCCGTTACATTCAAGCCATTGTCAAATGAGTTGATACAAAGCTAATTAAGACTATCAGCTCCACACAACTCTCTCTGTATTTGTCAGTATGGCTATGTTCAGAAGATTGTGGCGTCCGGTGACTTTCGCGCTCAGAAACACGAGTGAAGATAATTAACTCTTCCGAAGAGTCCATCATGTTTTTTTAATCCTCTGTTTCCTCCTTGGCTACTAGCAACTGCGTGGAGGAGGAGTGGGGTTGTGCGCAATCACGGAAGGCTTGTTTGTGGACGCGCCAACAGTTTTGCTGTCATTACTTAGAATTCCTCGTGGGGGAGACAGAAACTACGCACTATAGCTTTAATGACTGGGACTTGGACTCGGACTCCAACACTGGGGCCTCGAGACTCGACTCAGACTCAAACTCAGGTCATGGTGACTCGACTCTGACTCTTCTTTGGTGACTCAGACTCAAACACTAGGGGACTCGAGACTTGACTCAGACTCGACTACAACACTGGTAAGATGTGTGTGGCAGTATTACATAATTTTGCAACCCTGGGAATTATGTTTATTGATATGCATGTTGATGGTCTGTAGAATTTTTTTCTATCATTTAATATGGTCGGGCTACTTGCATTTGTTCCTCAACAGATAAATACTGTAGGTGCACCGATTGAACATTTCTTGAGTTTGTGTTCCCTTGGGTTAAAAAAAAAGATGCCTCCAAGGTACAATATCTGTTTTCCAAAATAAACCCCATGCAGCAAGTTTGACCTGTTTAATTTGTTCTGTTTAATTTGTAGAGGAGACACGTTGTAGATATTGTAAAAGTCTCACGTGCAGCAGGAATCAGGAGCTTGTTTCTGATCTCCTGTACAAGCTGAAGCTGCAGACTCAGTCCTGTTCTGCAGGTACAGAGAGAGCTGCACACAGCAGCCATTCATACGTACAAGGCAAGAAAAAATAAACACACTCTGCTTTCAACAAATGTTCTCCTGAGAGGTTTCTGACAAAATCCTTTCAGCAGCGGAGCGCAGACTTCCTGACTGCAGGGTAGCTTCTCCGGTCGGTCTGAAATGTTTAAATGAGAAGTTACAAGAAGAACATTAGCTTGGAAAATCCCCGTCTATACTGTACACACCCATACATGAGTGTGAAGTTAAGTACAGAGCTTGGGCAAGGACACGGTTAGCTTAGCTTAGCTTAGCATAAGGACTGGAAGCTATTGGAAACAGCTAGGCTTTCTCTGTCCAAATTTCAAAAATTGAGTTAAGTACAGACGTTAGTTACTAAAGACCGAGTTAGGGAATTGATCAGGAATGACTTGATAATTAATCGTTAATAAGTAATTTCTGAATAACTCTGAATCCTGGACTCAATAGTAGTCAATAATAAGAAGAATAAGCTTCGAGATACTATACCAAAGATGCTATTTCAGTTTGATCGTTTCTTGGTTCAAATGAAAAAACAAACTATCAAAACGTACACGGATCCATTTGTAAATTACAGACAGTGCAACCAATCAGGATGAGGATCAGTGTCCAATATGTACCTACCCTTTCCGTTTCAGTCTTACTAATGCTGACGTGTTGTGGGGAAATTCTGTCGTGTTGTGGAATTTGCTATGATGGTTTGCACTTCAGGGCCACCGTAACCTTGCGTTACAAGCTGCACCATTGGTATGAAACGATACACACCTTCCTGTTTTCTAAGTGGGTGTGGCCTCGTTTGAAGGTGTAGTGAACGTTGTGTGGATGGATGAAAAGTTCTATTTGCATAACAAATTAATATTTCTTTTGTTAACATTCAATATGTTCCCAGCTTAAAGCCATATTTAGCATAATGAAAACTTGTTTTGTTAGAGCGCTAGTTGACGTTAGCTTATCTGTGTTGCCAGATCTCGTGAGTTTGTTCCTGAGACAGAAACAGGCCTCGAACAAAAATTAATTTTCTGCTGACTTGTCTGTCGGAAAAATGCCATTTAAGTGTCAGAATGTTCTGGATATATGTTGCTTGTGAAAAATGGGTCCAATATATATACTTTGGTAACTATGGGGCGAAAGAATCGGTCATAATCTGTGTTCACGTTCACTTCTCCCATTGGGATCAATACATTCAGGACCTGCCACTAGTCTCCTAAAGGGGCGTGGCAGTTGTGAAAACCATGTGACACAGATACAGGAAATAACTCTTGGTTGGGGCGTCTCAGTTCTAAACAATCTCTGACTCATTGGCGATTTTAGACCCTTCTGAAGGGGGCTAAAGCACCCCCTAAATTTCATCTCAGCCCCCCTAAAAATTATAATAATAAAAAACAATAATAATAAAAAAAAAATATCTATCTATATCTATTTTAGTGCTTCAAGTTAGTTTGCAAACGTGTCTGTTAGTTACAGAGGACAAACAATTACAGGTTCAAAGGGTAAGTATTAGAACCCACAGTGAAACGTAAGCAACTAAAATTGCTGAATGTTAGAACATTGTGTCAAATTGGTCGTTATTACTGTGACTTATAAAGTGTCAGGTTTAGTTCCATCATAGTGTCAAAAAATGTTAGCTAATGTTATTGTTCAGTAGCTTGCTCAGAGATTAACACTTTTGCAAGACACTGTATCCGTGTCACATTCTCATTAGGGGCTGAGCCCCCCTAAAGGTCTGATCTTAGAATCGTCCCTGCTCTGACTTGATAGTTCATAAATATCTGTGAATCTGCATACTGACCACTTTCTTTGTAAGTCGTTCCTGATTATAAATCAGCCACTGAGCGTCAGTTGAAATACCTGTAATCTGACTTTTGATAGTGTCTGCTTTTATGCCCTTAAATATGTTGTTACAAACAATAGGCTCTGGTTGGAGAATAGGTAACAAACACAAAAACTGTTTTCCAGTTTCCAAAACAGCAAAGGCATTCTTCAGATGGTGTTGTGTTCTGAAAACCTTTCATTCAATCAACATAATCATGGTATCAAAATGCCATTACAAAGACTATTCACTCAAGACAGCAAAAGCAAACAACAACCTTCACTGTTCAGACTGCAGCCCTTTTCCTGAACTGGCCTTTGCTGTGAAAGGAGCTTATGAATAAAGAATGTCTGCTGATCCCCGAGGATTTAACTGAAACTCTGTCATGGATCCATCACTGTGGGTCGCCTCAGTGCCATTTGTGTGGATCAACACTGTTTCTGATGAAGACAGAAAACTACAGACACAAATATAATCTGCCTCAAACTGCTCTGTCAATAATTTACAGTTTACCGTTAATCTTATGTCATTGGAAAACTTTGTTGACAGGTTGCTGAGGTGAGTTAAAATGTGTTCAATTAGTTTAACAATTTAGTCATTTCCCTCAACCTGTGTCCAGTATAAATAGCCCAGTTTGTAGCCACACCTTGACTCAAACTCCCTGGACAAATATTCCAAAAGTGGAAAAATCGAAACATCGCAGAGGAAATGTGAGACAATAACCGTCACAATCTCAGCATACAGGCCAGAGTCTTTCTCCTCCTCTATGTCGCCTGTTCCAGGTGGTTCAGTTACTGCACACTATTCAGATTTAAATCCAGAAAGAACAAGTCCAACCCTACAGCCTCTCAAATGTAGCATTCTCCTGATTTCTGCATCCCCTCAACCTCTCATCATTGTGTTCATATGGAGATGGAGCGACAATACACGGTAAAATGTGCCCGAAAGTTGACTGTGAATCCCTATCCTAGCCCAGTATTCATGTTAAATGATATTTTGACCAATCACTATAGGCCCACCAGAGCGGCATCAGATCAGGCTGTGCTGTAAAATCTACTGGGTACCATGGCAGGCGACTCCATTCTCTAACTCAAAAGCTTAGAATCTTTAAGGGTTTTAAAATAACTTCAACTTTGTGTCAGTTCCCCTCAGTCTCACCAGCAAATCAATAAAGCAAAAGTTCTATTACTGGGGAAATATCGAAATTCACTCCCTGAACTCTACTAAAAATAGGTTTCAATATTTGCAATACTGTTTACGACAAATTCCTACCCTACCTATGCTGTGTAGCCTAACTCCAAAAATATTAAAATCTGACAATTTTTGCCTCTTTTAGGTGGCAGGAGTGAAAATCCTTAACATTTGTTCTGGTTTCAGAATGATAAAGATTCAGATAATAAGATACAAAATAGGATGAAGGCTCTACAGGATAATCGTTTTCCTTGGTAAATATCATGTTTTTTTCCCAAATGATCCCCCCAAACTAACCTACCTTTGAGCTGCCTTTAACTCCTACTTTCGCCTAAGCTGCCATGGCTGATCTAGCTGCACTAGTCTTACAAATAGTTATCAGTTATATCACAAAACTTTTCACACCATTTTCTGACATAGTGCACCTTTAACGCGTCATTAAATCGTATCTTAACCCAAGCTAAGAGCAGATACTCTGCAAAATGATCCCGCCTTATATCTACGTTGTATTGAATTTGAATTTGTTTATTTTGCACAATGAAATCAAGACAACAGTAACACAAGAAAATTAAATAATACAAAATAAAGATTGTGCAGGTGAGATTAAGAAAACCTCTAGGGGCTAATAGAAGGAATCTCACCTAAGGAAGAGAGGAATAATAGAGATAATGAACAATTACAGTTACAAGTGTCCTAAACAAAAACAAACAAATTGAACACAAGTGAGCAAAGAATGTAAAAAAAAAAAAAAAAAAAGCATAAGGTTGGCTACATAAACATCAAAGGCATAAAATGAATTACAATAATATAGATAAAATGAGGATAAACCTTGTATCTGCTCAGGTTAACTGTAGTTAACCTGACTGGCTTAATAGGAAACTTCAATCTGAAATGCTATAGCACCAACCACCATCACCGTTAGTCTTACCGACAGAAATATGGTCTTACCAATAACCAGAGAAACTCTGGTATGAGTTCTTTTCTTTTAAGATTATTTTTTGGACTTTTTATTAGATAGTGCAGATAAACAGGATATTGGGGAGAGAGGGGGGATGACATGCAGCAAATCATGTCCCTTGACCTGTCTTACCAACAAAAGGAACATTGTGTCAAAATGTATCTGTGTGTTAGTGTAAGAGTGCAGGCAATACTACTTGGTCATAAAGCGGAAAACCTCTCAGTAATCGGGGTTTGTTGAGTTGGGCCCGTGACACCGAGCCAAATATTCCCCCTCAGCTACCTCCTCTTATAGCAAGCGCCAAAGCACACTCTCCTGTCTACCGTATCACCTCCGGCTAACAATATGTCAGGCCAATCATACACTGTCAGGGGCCACAGTTTGCCTGGAAGGCTTGATGTCTCTATCCCCTAATGCCAGCCACTACCTGCTGTCTCATTCCCTGGAGCTGCCCCTTATCACTAAGAGCTGCATCACACCACCTACCTTAACCTTTAAAGGTCCCATATCATGCTCATTTTCAGGTTCATACTTGTATTTGGGGTTTTCTACTAGAACATGTTTCTGTGCATTAATGTTAAAAAAAAACACTTTATTTTTGTCATGCTGTCATTCTGAATATACCTGTATTCAAACTCTGTTTGAAATGCTTCGTTTTAGTGCTTGTCTCTTTAAGCCCCCTCCTAAAACAAGCCAAGTCTGCTGTGATTGGTCAGTGTTTCTGGGTCTTCTTCATCTGCGCTCTCGGAGTCTCTGCACCGTCATTGCAGCCGGGGAGTGACTGTAGCAGCAATTTCTACATATATATATATATATATAGTATAGTTGTGACATCACAACCGTACAATCCTGACATCTCGTGAAAAGCAAGGGGGTAAGTGAGCATCCGGAAAGTGTACCTCCTATGGGGAGATTCTAGGCTAACAAGCCATCACCTTCCATTAGCATTCCATTGACTCCCATTCATTTTTGTGTCACTTTGACAGCGAATAACTTTACATCTGAAGCGTTTAAAGACTCTATTTGTCCATTGTTTATTTTTAAAGAAACATGACAATGTATAAAAGGCTCCATTACCTTGTATCTCACGTTATGGCCCTGTAGCAACCATTTTTGTAAAAATAGGCTAACAATTGTGTCATGACCACGCGACTTATTGTTACACAGTAGAGAAATTAGTAGAGAAGCTTGCAGGCAGTTTCAACTTACATTAGCTGTTTAAGTTTAATTACTAATGTTAACTAGCATTTTAGTTAGCAATAATTAGCCTGTGTCCATGTTATCTCCTTACATATACCTACGCTCTAAGACTTACAACTTTCAGACAGGTTGCTCAGGTCACATCTACGTCATCAAGCTCAGTTTGAAGCTGCGCAGTAACGCTCAGCCATCACCAGAAAAGTGACTTCACTGGTCTCCGTCGAAGTATATGGCGTCACTGTGTCCATTTCTTTTACTTTCTATTGTGAAAAGGCACAGTTTCTGAATACAGGCTGTGTGCATTTCTCTGTGGACTGAGCATTTGGATACTTTCACAGTATTTATATAACACCTCAACCTGCTTTATAAGACATGGAGGCTCACTTTTTACAATATGGGACTTTTAGCTGGCTGTTAGCACTGCTGGAGTTTCCTCCTCTAACTTGAAAATGTACCTACTTGTCTTAACCTTTAATCATTTTAGCACACTTTAAGTTACTGTTCAACTCAACCAGCAGCCTTTTGGTACATGGTGCTGTGAACCAGTAAGCCTAAAAATAATCAAACTGATTTATATTTCACTAAAAAGAGTACAAAAGGCAGAGGAGGAAATTGAACCATGCAGCATCACAGCATTGAACTTAATCAGAATATGTGCTGCTGTTGGAAATGGAGCGTTACTGTCATTATGTCCCACTTAAACTCAACCTAGACTCCCATTATAAGTTAAGTGGGGTTGATTTGTATGCGTAGCAACATTATTTTTAGGCGTGTGAATACTCTTGCACTTGTTGCTGTTTCCTGCCCAACGAGCTCTCAGTGGTACCTGAGAGAAAGAGCAGCTTTGTCTTCAGTTTTCTTTTCAGGAGTGAAAGCAAGCGGGCGAGGAGAGGTTAAATGGGCGAGGCGGGATAATCGCAGATGTTTTAGGGGCGCATTAAAGAGCCTAAAGGTGAAGGCAGGACGACAGAGCAAAGAGACACGTGAAATCGGAGGCAGTAGGGTTCAAATGGGACTTGTACTTAAGTAAAAATTCAAGGTACTTTACTTAAGTATTTCCATTTTATGCTCCTTTATACTTCTACTCAACTACACCTTAGAAACAGTTTTTCAGCCCCTTCCTGTCCAATAAAAAGCATGTATCTCCAGTGTTGATGTTACATTTTTGTGATAAACTGAAGGATAAAGTGTTAAGATGTATGTATAGTGCTTAGCATAAGTGAATACACCCATGCTAAAGTTGACTAAAAAGAGGAACATTTATGTTAATGCCTTAATTAAAAAAAATTAGGAAAAATCCAACTTTAAGGACACCAATTTTCTTTGTGAATGAATAATGTATCGTAAATAAATAACTGTTCTTCCTGGGGTACTTTCCATAAAATCATCTCTCAATGTAAATCAAACCAGCTATTAGGCTAACTGAAATAAAACCATGCCAGTCTCTAGGTATGGTGAAGGGTATGTGATGGTGTGGGGCTATTTTAAATCCAAAGGCTAAGGGAACTTTATCAGGATATATAGTATGTTTGTTTGTTTGTTTTATTATTTCAGGACAATGCACATTTGATGAACATATACAGAAGTACACGTAAAAAGTGCCAGATTATAGCCCAAAGGCTAATTTCCATCTGTAGTCCATTACAATAAAAAGAACAATAAATACACAGCAGCAACATTTGCTATATCAAACTAGGTAAAGCAGGACAAAAGAGAAGAAAAACAGGATAACACATTAATAGATGTTAAAACAGAAAGAAAACTAAACAATTCATTAGTAAGTGTTAAAACGGAGACACGATTCACCAATACGCTCTACTGGGCTGATACGGTACAGCATGCAGTCAGAGGTGGATGCACAATTGGTTAGCTCTGAGCCACACCTTTACCTGGCTCTTAAAGGTGGCCAGAGTGGGACATTCCCTTATAGTTCGGGGTAGTGTGTTCCATAATGCACTACTTTTAATAGATAGTGCATTATGGCTAAAAGAGGTTTTTTTAAAAGGAACCTCACAGTCCTTGTTTACAACAGCTCTAGTAATCCGAGTCTGTCTGTATTTAATAAACTCTTGAAGTGGTGGTGGCGCCAAGCCATGTAGTACTTTATAAATTAAGCATATTGAGGAAAATTTACAGAAATTATCAAAACTTAATAAGTTGTATTTTTCTAAGATCTTGCAATGATGATAAGAATAAGGTTTTTTATCTAGAGTTTTGAGTGCCTTTTTATACAAAAGCTCAATTGGTTTTAGGATAGTAGAACCCGTCATAGACCAGCTGGTGATGCAATAGTTCATGTGTGAAAATATCATCGAGTGAAGGAACATCAGAGCAGCTGCATCTGACAGAGATCCTCTAATTTGCTTAAAATTAAAAAGATTGAATTTAATTCTTTTGGATATCATTTTAACATGATTTTTAAAAGAGAGTTTGGAGTCTATAATCACCCCCAAATATTTAAACTCATTAACAACTTCCAACTCCTCTGTGCCTAAAAACACCCCCGATTGAGATGGTGTAGTAGTATAAGGTTGCTTCGACAAATATAAACAAACAGTCTTTTTTGCATTTAAAATAAGACAAGATCTATTGAGCCATGTTTGTATATGTGTAAGAGCTGTTGAAAGGACGCGTGCTGCCGCCTCAGGATTTTTTGATTCTGTAAAAATTACAGCATCGTCGGCGTAAAGCTGGACATCAACATGTAAACAGTATTTAGGTAAATCATTAATATATAATGAAAATAAAATGGGCCCCAGTATGGACCCTTGAGGGACTCCTACTGGACAACCCATATAAGCTGAACTAACCCCACCCAGCACAGTACATTGCTCTCTATGAGACAGGTACGAATGAAACCAATTAATAGCTTGAACCGAAAAATCTAAATGGGACAATTTAGATAGCAGGACGTTGTGATTGACGGTGTCAAAAGCTCTTTTTAAATCTAGGAATACGGCACCAACACATCCATTTTTATCTAAGTAACATTTGATTTTTTCCATAAACATAGCCAATGCAGTCTCGGTTGAATGTCGCGGCCGAAATCCAAACTGCATAGGATGTAAAGGTGTTTGGCTATTGCTAAGGAATTCAATAATTTGTTTAGTAACCCATTTTTCAATGACTTTAGAAATTATAGGTAGAATGCTAATTGGTCTGTAATTATTTATGTCAGATTTATCCCCAGCTTTGAATACTGGGGTATCCTGGATCCATGAAATAACTGGCCTTTAAAAATAAAAATCTGCCTGCCTCTATGGGAATTTAACATAGGGGTGTACTTACTCATGCCCCCTGTATTTTAAGGAAGAACATTTTTTTTAATCATAAATCTGGTCTTGTGTCACTTGATGGAGATGATGGTGATGATGGATAAAATGCAGAACAATAAAGTTATTATAAGCTCATTAGAGTCAGGCAGTGCATATAATATGAGCCCCTTTAGAAATACAGTAGTATAGTTGTGTGTTTCCTCTGATTCAAATAGACAAGTTTATTTGTTTTTGATTCTTCACAAGAGTACATTGGCAGATCTCCTTAAGAGGAGCATTACCTCATTTCTACCCAGTGGGTGGAACGGCACACACCCTCCTACCTCCAACCCTGTTTCCTCCCGTGCCCCCCCCCCTCCCCCCCATCAGATGAGTCAAGTATGCCAGATAGTGCCAGTTACGTTTCCTTCAAAATAAAAGCAAAACATTTGCAAATATGTAGAAAAGAACATACTAAAAAGGTGACAACAACAACCATACTTATTGTTCTACTGCTACTGTTGCTATTAAAAGCACTACTAATAATACCACCACCACTAATAATAATTATAATAATCTTCATTTTTACAGCCCTTTTCAAACCCTATGTTACACAGTGATCCACACATAGCAGCAAATCAAAATCAACAATTATGAAATCAAATATAAAACTAATTAAATTGGGAACTTAAAAAAAGAGACATTACCTGGCCCATAAAACCAATTCCAGTAGTATAACATACATGAAATAAAGAGACAATTCAAGTACAATCAAGTAAAAAAAAAGAACTCAAGTAAAATCAGGATAATCTCTCCAACAAAAGTAATTTTATGAAGAGATTTTAAAGATGATGCTGAGTCAGCCAACCTTATTTCCTAAAAGACATCTGCCTGAGAATCTTAATCTAACTACAGCTTGTATGGGACAAAAAGGTCAGAAATATGGTCAAAAGTGAGGCCACCAAAAGTCTTCGAAGTAACCAAAATCAACCTTAAAACTGTGAGCCAGTGAGGCTGAAACAGGAGTGATGACTAAACATGAGTAAATCTCTGATCTCTACCAAAATAATTGATGTAACTCTAAATAACGTTAATAAAACTTTACCAAAATGACACAGCGATGGGTTAAAATGACCCTTAAAGCTTTAGTGCGTAACTTTTTGATATTAATGAACGTCCGTTACATTCAAGCCATTGCCAAATGAGTTGCTACAAAGCTAATTAAGACTATCAGCTCCACACAACTCTCTCCGTGATTCTCAGTATGGCTATGTTCAGAAGATTGTGGTGTCTGGTGACTTTCCCGCGCAGAAACTTGAGTGAAGATAATGACATAAATAAAAAGATAAAAGATAAAGAAGAAGAAGATAAAAACATGATGAGTCCATCATGTTTTTTTAATCCTCCGTGTCCTCCTTGGCTACTAGCAACTGTGTGGAGGAGGGGGGGGTTTCGCGATCACAGAAGGCTTGTATCATGTGGCCGCAAAGCGAATGCAGAAGTGCCGTTCACCCTGTTACGAGTTGATGAACCACTGAAACGATTTTGGAAACATTATTTTAAGGTACAAAAGAGTCCTTGGTGTTGCTTTAATTCCACCAATAAGTAATTTCATGGACCCCAAATATGAAAAGTGTCATTCCAAAATGCTGATATATAATAACAAAATAACTTATATATATATATCCTCCTGACAGTAGTTCAAGATAAAAGAATCATCTTTTACATTTAGAGTGAATCATCTCTCAGATGTGAGTGAAATGTGATGCATTTTGGATGCTTGATTTGACGTTCACAAACAACACTGAATTGGGGTGCAAGCTTCCCAAAGAGATGACCTTCTTCCCTCATCATGTGGACATCTTTTCCTTTACCGAGCACACTGTGATTCACTCCTTTGAGAAAAGTTGGCAGCAGCATGCCTGCTTTTATTTTGAAAGCAGTACTCAGAGCAGCTCCCGCTTCACTGTGAGCAGCTTGACGGCGGTGTTTCCCTCTGAGGTGTGATGACCAGACCCGGTCCCGTCTCTTTCCTCTGCACACGGCCGAGCATCCTGAGCTCTCTGCTGCTGCTGCTGCTGCTGCTGCTCACTGGGACTTTTAAACATCACAACCTGGAGCTCAACTGACCCCAAAAACACACCACTGGAGAAGAGTTTGGCTTTGAAAAGAGTGAAGGTATTTCTACAACAGGTGGGCAATATACTTTGTTTTGTTGTTTGGCAAATAGAAAATAAAAAATTTGAAGTCATGAAGAGGAGCTGGTTATTCGATATTATGTTATTTATGTGCATGTGTGCCTTAATAACACTCCTGTTGTTCTCGGGTTGAATTTGACCCTGTTTGAACAAGTTTTTAATATCAGATATATGGGTTTATTTCAAGCAAATTGCACGAAATTACACGCATGGTTCCATAGAAACGCTCTTCGAGTAGAATTAAAGATCAATTTACTACTTTTGTTTAATTGTCGGTGTTTTGTAGCATTTTGAGAGAAAAATTAAATTGTGAAATTGTTTCAAAACAGTATCCTGACTAAACTTTGACATATACCAGTCCGGGATTCTCTCAACATATGCTCTTCTGATTTGAACTATTCAGAATTTCAGCTTTTATTTAGGTATAATTTCATGTAAATGAGATTTATTGGTCATGAATTACAAAAATAAGTGTAAAACTAATAGGTCGGTGTTAGTGGTGAATCTGGTGGTAAAGAAAAAAGAAACAAAAACCTTGAAGAAAACAACAAAAATTCAAAAAAGTGTCAAGAACGTTGAAAAAAAACAGTCTAGAAAAGGTTACATTTTCTTGGTAACACTTTACTTGAAGGTATCTACATAAGAGTGACATGACACTGTCATGAACACATGAACCCTAACCATAACCATAACCATAACATGTCATGACAAAAACCGAATGACACTTACTGAAAGAAGCGTTATGTCATAAACGTTATTACTTGTTTATAATGTTTATGACACGTTCAAGACAGTGTCATGTCACTCTTATGTAGATACCTTCAAGTAAAGTGTAACCGTTTTCTTTATCAGGGAGGACAACACAAGGGTTAAAACAACATTTTAACTAGATATTTATGGTTATTTTTCTACCTTCATATATCCTCATTTGGGCTAATTCACATCCGTGTAATATATTGTAGTACACCGTACATTGTAAAGATTTTAAAACAGGATACAAGATTTTATCTTGTATCCTGTTTTTTAAGTTTCAGTACTACACCTGCCTGAGTCTATTTGTGGATCCATCATCTCTCTCTGTGTTCATTATGAATCATCTTTTTGAAAGAAGAATGATATTTAAAAAAAAAAAAGAAATCAAGGGACTTTATTTGTGTTTTTCACTTGAAAGCAAACGTTTTTATCTCCTGGACAATCAGTAATTCAGCATCATATCCGTGTAATTTGTAGAATTAATACAATAAAAAGCATTAGAATAAACATTAACAAAAGTAACAGTTTGTCTATTGTCAAATTGAAATAAACTACACTAAAACTGAAATAATTCAAACCAAATCTGAACGAATCTGAAAAACAAAATGATTTGATGCTTACAGGAAAACAGTATTTTATCCTAACCATGATATCAACGTACATATTATGGAACCACAAAGTATCAGACAGTAAGTATAACTCACTATGGAGTATCACAGACTCTTTTGTGTAACTTGATTATATTATGAAGCAGACTCAAAAACAGCTCATATTGACGAAAGAACAGCAGAAAGTCAATAAATCTAAAGTCTATATCCACGACGTTCCACTTCCGGGATTGCTCCCTTGCTGCCGGATATTCAGCCACATGTCACTTTTTCCGGCCGAATGTCCGTTACCTTCTGCTTCCTTTGTGTTGGCGTTCTAAACTCTGGTGGATTTCTGAGGACTATGGTTAACTGCTCCTCAGATCTCTGCAGGGTAAATCCAGACAGCTAGCTAGACTATCTGTCCAATCTGAGTTTTCTGTTGCACGACTAAAACTACTTTTGAACATACACGTTCCACCAAAACAAGTTCCTTCCCGAGGCTATTTTGCAGAGGCACCGTGGCTCCGTCCAGCGCTTAGCGCCGCACATTACGATTGTGATTGGTTTAAAGAAATGCCAATAAAAACCAAAGCAGGTTTTTCTCCTATCCCAGAATGCTGTGTGGACTAGCCAGACCCTCCTTCACAGCGCTGTGGAGGAGGGTCTGGCAATGTGAGACTAATAAATCTATAACCTCTGACTACAACGGGTCACCAACATATTCTACATCCACGTGAGAGTGTTACATCTCTATCTTCTTTCCATTTCATTCCTGATTGATCATATGAGAAATGTAAAAAGAGGGACAGGTGAGGATCAAAGGCCTTTCCGGCAACACCTTCAGCCCTCGCCTCCTCCCATCATGCCTCACACCGTTCTGAGTCTCCTGCCTGAATGTTGGCAGTGTTGAGACGTGAGGGAAAGGCGGCTGTTTACTTAGTGCCTGGTGTCGTCAGAGCTGCCATAATACAGGCTTCAGGGGGAACAGATCTGGTCTTATGGGCCCCAGTCTCTCTGGGAGTGGACCTCACCAGCAACTGAATGGGCTCAGTGTGGAGCCGGCCACCAGCACAGCTCACACACACAACTCAGCTGCTAGTCAACTGTCACTTATTCCTAACACCACAGCTCAGTCCTGCTGCATGAAGAGACACTCCCTCCACGTTTCAAAACTTTCAAAAGAGAAAGGTCTTTGGAAAGGGGAACACAAATGTTCAAAAGAGAAAAAGAGGTCCAAGGCACTCTTCTTCTTCACACTCTGAAGAAGGCTGTTTTGTGCCGCTACGCATGGTTTTCTGCCCATCTATTTTTAATGTTCTAAGATTCCGATATGAAATAGCCATTTAAATAAAGGCTTTTAAATTTTTTGCAAGAAGAGTGCCTTGGATCTCTTTTTGTCTTTTGAACATTTGTGTTCCCCTTTCCAAAGAGCACCTCATCTCACTCATCTTTTCTTTGAACTTCTGAGCAGTCCAGACTTTTTTCTTTTTTTTATGAACTTTTTAAAGTTTGAAGAAAGTTAAGGTAAAGAAGCTGGAGATTGAAAGTTAAATAAATAAATTCTGACGTCCAGTTAGACAAAAATATTGCCATTGAAAAGTTTGGAATCAGCTGTTATATCAATGATATTCTTCTCCCCTTCAATAATAACTATTTAGTAACACTTTACTTGAAGGTATCTACATAAGAGTGTCATGACAGTGTCATGAACACATGACCGTTTTCCTTTCCAGAAAACCATTAGTGACCCTCGATCATTATTGAATCACAATGGTGCAATGTGGCTTTAAACATTAAGTTGTAGTGTTGGGGTCAGCCCTACTTTCCCACATTTCTAAGATTTTTCTTAAAATTAGGTTCTATGTTAGGGTTAGGGTTAAGGTTACATTCCATCTGTAGTTCATTGCTACTGGATATTAGGTAGGTGTAATTGGCTACCAAATAGGGAGAAAGGGGGATAAAAATCTGATACAAATTTATGAAAAAGGAAATGTCGGAACATAGGGCCTAATTTTGGAAAGAAATCTTAGAAATGTGGGAACATAGGGCTGTGAGAACATAGGCACGCTCCCGTTGCGTTTTATCTTTGGGCCCTCTGCAGTCTACTCAGTGGTATGATTGCAGATGTTTATAGTATATCAGCTGCTATTCCAATAGTGCTGACCCTAGAGACTAACTTTCTATTGTGAAGTTTGAAGAAGAGTTTTGCTAAAGCAACACGTTGACTGTTACATGTAATTCCAGCTTGTTCAAGGCTGCGTTATTGTGCACTCGGCACTGAAACAGGAAGCTGTTGCTATTTAAATCTGCCCACATTTTGATGCTAAGCTTCCAGTTTCTTCTACCAAGGACTGCTGATTTCTTCCCTTCTTATTGAACGTTGTCTTTGACTTTCTACAACCTAAAAGCATCGAAGACCTTTCAAAAATATGAAGTATCTGACTGGACCCAAACAAGCTTTTGTAGCAGGAGATTTGAATTTTGAATCTGATTTTGAATCAGAACTAGTTCAAGTTCAAGTCAAATTATTGTCAATTGGAATTTTGTTCCTCTGAAATTAATGGGGCAACAAAATCAAAACATGGACAACACAAACAAGACAATAAAACTAACAAAAAGCAACATAGCAGTGGTGGTAGAATTATTAAGATATGTTACTCAAGTAAATGTAACGATAGCACAGCATACTCTATCACATGTGAAGTCCCACATTCAAAATGTTACTTAAGTAAAAGTACAGAAGTATTATCAGCAAAATGTGCTCAAGGTATCAAAAGTAAAAGTACTCATTGTGCAGAAAAACCCTATTCAGTGTGTTATATGTATCTTATATATATTATTGGAATATTATGACTGAGGCCGCCCATTCATCTTATTGTTTTCCTTTATTTTTTATTTAAATATGAGAAAAAAGTAATTGAATGAGAGTTAGCAAAGAAGGCTAACTTCCATCTGTTGTCCCTGGCCAGATGTTAAAAAAGGCAGCACAAAAAAAGTTGAATTAAATGACATATCTATCTACATACTATCAGTGGTGGAAGAAGTATTCAGATCCTTTACTTTAGTAAAAGTACTAATACCTCACTGTAAAAATACTCTGTCAAAGTCCTGCATTGAAAATGTTACTTAAATAAAAGTATGTAAGTATCATCAGGAAAATGTACTTAAAGTATTAAAAGTAAAAGTACTCAATGCAGAAAAATCCTCCCATTTTAGAAACTGGAAACAATCCAAACAGTTGTGTGTTTAATGGTCTAATCATCTCAGCTGGACTTGTAGGCCATTATATTGCTGGGTAGTTTAATTTATGATAAAACATCATATTTTATAAACTACATGTCTTTTGTGTGCAAAACTCTTAATTTGTAAAGTAACTAAAGCTGTCAGATGAATGTAGTGGAGTAAAAAGTACAATATTTCTCTCTGAAATGTAGCGGAGTAGAAGTAGAAAGTGGCATGAAAAAAAAAGACTCAAGTAAAGTACAAGCACCTCAACATTTGGACTTAAGTACAGTACTGGAGTAAATGTACTTAGTTACATTCCACCACGGCATAGTATATATGTGCAATCTCCCTGTTCTTTCTGTCAATTTCACATCATGAACTCAGGTGTCCTCCTTCCTCTCCATCTCTGGCGATAAGTGAGCAATTTGTTCAGCTTGTAGAAAGTGTGTTGGATTTCCGCAGCTCAGAAAAGTTCGCAGGAGCTTGTAGAATCTGTGGTGATAGCCAGAGCTGCATCCCTGCCTGGCAACACGCCTCGAGACAGTTTGTCCAAGACTTTCTGTGCTGTTTACCTCATTTTTCTGTGCTGTTGATGGTCTAAGAGTGTGTGTCGTTTTATCTTTATTTTTCTATTCTATTCTGCGTGTCTTAACTGTCAGAGACAGAATTTATAGTTTATATAATATATATTTATAGTTTAGTTCAAGAGCGTAGGGTTTGTTTCAACATTGGGGGGGCACATTATAGCTGGGGGGGTCTGGGGGTCCTCCCACAAAAACCTTTTTCAGCATCATTTCCTGTGTCTGAAGTCATTGGGAAACATACATTTACTGGTAAGAAGTAGGGCTGGATCTGAATATCCGACTATACGGATATTCATTCGTTGGGTAGGTGTTTGATTTTCAATTTTCAATTTTTTTGTTGTTTTGTTTTTCTTTCAACACTGTAATAAAGTCGCGATGGATTCACCTTTTGGAGAAACCCAACACTAAGAGGCAGGCCTAAGAAGGATATATACATGTTTACCTTTTTTGGGGAGTGGGTTGTGTTTCATATTTTTTGAGGGGGAAGAAATCTACCTCTTCTAAATATTGGTGGGGGGGGGGTGGACATATCCCCTGCATCCCTGCCAAAATCTATGCCTATGGTTTAGCTGTCTCATGTGTCTCTGTCCAAATTAGAACAGTTTGGGTTATTTCACATGAGATATTTCTGTATTTGTGTGGGCTCCATGCACCAATCAGGATTTATCAATATTCAAATCAGAATTTGATTACAGTTACTGGGTTGTTTTGTCACTGTCAATCAAATCTGATCAAACAGATCAGCTGAGTTTTGAGTATTTATAGAGTAACTTAACACAAAATACACTTTTTTTTTTTTATGTCATTGAATTAAATGTACAGTTACTTTATTACACTATCACCCAGTGTAGAGTTCATTGCAACACAAATTGACTGTGTTATGGTTGGAATGCAATACTGAATTTGTGAAGGGGCATATTCTAAAACAGGGGGCAGGTAGCCCACACAAATGCAGAAATGTTATTGTAACTTTGGCAGAAAATAGTATGATCATGGACGCCCAGATAGCTCAGTTGGTCTAGCGGGCGCCCATATATAGAGGTTAACTCCTCGAGGCAGCCGGCCTGGGTTTGACTCCGCCCTGTGGCCCTTTGCTGCATGTCATTCCCCCTCTCTCTCCCCTTTCATGTCTTCAGCTGTCCTGTCAAAAATAAAGGCCAATCGTGGCCGGGTTGGCTCAGTGGGTAGAGCAGGCGCACATATACTGAGAGGTTTATGCCTCGACGCAGAGGTCCAGGGTTTGAATCCGACCTGTGCCATTTTCCTGCATGTCTTCTCCCCTCTCTCTCCCCCAAAAATAATCTTTAAAAAAAGAAAGGCTGAAAATGCCCAAAAAATTATCTTAAAAAAAAAAAAAAAAATAGTATGATCATGTAGGACCCCAGTGCTAAGAAGCTGAGTTATCAGGGCCTTTACGATTTGAAACAGGCCTTTAAAAGTAAAAGTAGCAAAAAGTAAGTTAAGATACGTTTTTGGGTTGTTTGCATGTTTATCAGTGAATTATTTTGTGTTAATATTGCGCAGAGACATATCAAGATGTCTGTGGCATTCAGTACTGTATATTTGATAATGCATGTCTGTGTTCAGTTCTCATGCGTGTGCACATGGACCTGAACAAATATACAAACTGAATTTGTGGAAAGTCTTAGTCTTTCAGTATAGGAGGAGGGAGGAGCAGGAAGTGTTACTCAGGTGGAATAACAGCAAACATTAACTTTTGAAAGAACTCCCACAGAACTTTCCTGTGACCGTTGGTTGTTTGAGAGTGTTGTAATCACTCGGCCAGCCCGTGGATGTTACAGAGATAAGTGGTTGTGTGTTATTCCTTTGGGAAATGAAGTTGCTGTGTAGCTGTTGTGGAGGAAAACTGGAATTGTGTCTGTTTGGGACATCAAACAAGATGGACAAACTTTGACTTTAGGCTAAATGCATCATTTGGATTTGAGTGTTGAGACTTATAAGTAGTGACCCTCCCTCTCTAAGCCCAGAGAGGAAGAATGTTGTCAAAACCAGAAGCATATTCATGCAGACAGAGCAGGCATTCAGGCCAGTGTTCAAACTGTAGATCAGCATCATGTGTTTCCAATGAATGGATGTAACTTTGTGGAGGACTTCCATGTGTATTTTTTAGAGAGAAAGAGACTGTTGTTTACCCATCTTATTATTAGATTCAGTGGCACAGTTAAAACAGTTTTCTTTGAAATTTGATAAATAGTAATAAATTATTAGTTTTTGGTGCAGCTCCAAGATTAATTAATTTATTTTAAAAGTCCCATATCATGCTCATTTTCAGGTTCATAGTTGTATTTTGGGTTTCTACTAGAACACGTTTACAGGCTTTAATGTCCAAAAAACACTTTATTTTTCTCATACTGTCCATCTGAATAATACCTGAATTCACGTTCTGTCTGAAACGCTCCGTTTTAGCGCCTGTCTCTTTAAGACCCACTCCCAAGAAAGTCTAGACTGCTCGGATTGGTTAGCGTTTCGGAGTCTTTCACTTCTAGGCTCTCTGCGTCTCTGCACCGTCATTGCAGCCGGGGAATGACTGTAACGGCACTGTAGCAGCACTTTCTACCTATATATAGTTGGGACATCACAACTGTACGGAAGACCTGACGGCTCGTTTAAAGACACCATTTCTGAATACGGCCTGTGTGCCATGTGTGTTTTCTGTGGATTGAGCTTTTTGATACTTTCACAGTATTTATATAGCACCTCGGCCCCTTTATAGTGAAAAAAGACATGGAAATCTCACTTTACAATATGGGACCTTTAATGTTTATTTGCATAGTATGTAGCATAAACATATTCCACACCACAGCATACATAGCCTAAGCTAATTTGCAATGCCTGTCCATTGATGGGCCTTTAAAATACATTAAATTCAACAACAAATACATAAAAGACAATACAAAACATAAACTCAAGATACTTACATTAAAATGCAAAACTCAGAACTCAACAAGAAAATACAGACAAAAGAAATACAACACAGACTAATACAATAAAGCAATATAAAAGAGGAAGCACCATATTATTCATAACTACATGACGGCTCCCTCTTCAAAAACAGTTTCAGTTGAAGTTTAAAATGATCCCAGTTTGAGTTCAGCAGTTAAGGGAATTCTACAGGTTGATCCCCCGAACAGAAAAAAACTCTGAATGAGGATTTACGTAAGGGCACCTTACAATTCCCATTGGATGCACTGCTGCACTTACTTGTTAAAATACTTTATTTTCTTTTTTGTTGCTGAATTTGAGAAAACTGAAATAACATTACATGCATTTTATATGTATCAGTGATGAAAATGAGAGGAACTTTTACATCCCATCACCAGCATAAAGTGATGTGAAGACACATCTGAGAGGTTGAGAGGTTGGCCTGTAGGGAAATAAAATATCTTAGATGACATCTTTAAAGCTATAGTGCGTAGTTTCTGTCTCCCCCATGAGGATTCGAAGTAATGACAACAAAACTGTTGGCGCGTCCACATGATACAAGCCTTCTGTGATCGCGCACTGCAACACCCCCCCTCACTGCCAAGGAGGACACGGAGGATTAAAAAACATGATGGACTCTTCAGAAGAGGTCATTATCTTCACTCGAGTTTCTGCGCTGGGAAAGTCACCGGACGACACAATCTTCTGAACATAGTCATACTGAGAAATACAGAGAGAGTTGTGTAGAGCTGATAGTCTTAATTAGCTTTGTAGCTACTAATTTGGCGATGAAGTTACGCACTTAAGCTTTACGATGTAGTTAGTTCTTTATGTTCTGTGTGATAATGTTAAATTTAGAGTTTGACTCATAATCATATTACTTGGATTTCTGCTAATTTTCCTTTCTTAAATTCCAGGTGAAATACGATGAGGTGGATTGTGTTGCTGTCTGTGTGTCTACATGTCACCTTAGCAGCATTTGATTACCTTTATGAAGAACACTCATTTATGGGTAAGAAACCATATTTTTTTCTTTAATGTATTAGATGGTCGAAACACCAGTGGCAAAATAATTGGAGCTCAGTGTGTGGTCATCTTCTCTTCAATGCATGTCACTGCCATAACCAGCAGTCCAGTCTTTGGAGTTCATTCACCAGACAACTCTTGCTGATCTTTTCCACAGACCCGGAGGATGTGCTGAGTGTGAGCATTCCTCTGAAGGAGCCACAGCGTCCTCTACTAGGGGCAACATTGCTACTACCGTGTTACTTCGAGGTGTGTAATTATGAGGCTTTTACTAAATGGCAGTTTGTTATGAAACCCAGTATGTTATCCACTGTATATTCCATACTAGGGCTGCACAATATATTGTTTTATATTGTTTTCGTTATGATGATATCAACCGGCGCAAAATACAAAAATCGCAAAAAGTCTGTGACATATCGCAAAATACACACTGAAAATATCAGTATAAAACTGCACTTTAAAATGGAACTGTTGTTCTTTTATTAGTGGTGCCTTTTATATTTCATTTAATATTCAATTTGTTCAATAAAAGAAAGTTGGAAATGATTTTCTTTCATTTGTTTTAAATTTTAGCAGAATACTGAAAGCAACAGAAATGCAGAAGTGAGTACTTTAACATCTGTTTATTTATCACAAGTAAGATCGTTATTGCAACATTCAACAACGTTATCGCATATTTTCCTCATAACGGGTCCTATTCCAGACAATATATATATTTAATGCCACAGCATAACCACGCTCTGGGAAAACAAAATATTATCGTTACGTTATCGTCTAGGGCTTCCAGAGTTTGGTTTACTCGCGCATATGAAACTACAGAAACTGAACGCTAGCCCACCAGGCTGAAAGTAAGTAAAGTAAGTAAGGGCACTGCTTGCTCCATTTTCGACCAGCACAGTCTTTGGTGCAGCATCAATTAGCGTCAACACACTGTTAATAGTTCATTTGTAGACATTTAAGACACGGACAATACCATTAACACAACTTGACATCATCATAGCCTGGCGGTAGGCCAAAATAGCCAATAAGAAAAAGACTGTGCCGGGACAATATAAGGATTTGTATTCTCCGGTTCTTTAAATTCTTTAAAATGTTTACTGGCTGTCACTCACTGGTTTTAGATTTCTATGTTGAAAAACAAAAAAAGCTATTGAAGATTGAAATTGGTGGTTTTGCACTGTTACGATGTCCCTAACTACTGGAGTTTATGGTGAAAGGTGTTGTTGTTTACCACGTAGGACGACACTGTCCCAGACCCCGGAGCTCCCACCATTGCTCCACTCGCTCATCGCATCAAATGGAGCCTCGTCACCAAAGAAAAAGTCACGACTATCCTGGTGGCCTTGGAAGGACAGGTGCGTATCAGCGAGAGCTACCTGGACAGAGTTCATCTGGTGGGCTACCCCATGACTTCTACGGATGCTAGCATCAAGATATCTGAGTTGCGGTCCAGTGACTCAGGAGTCTACCGCTGTGAGGTCCAGCACGGCATCGAGGACAACCACGACATCGTCCATGTGCAGGTTCAAGGTATGAAAATGAGCTGTCGCATCAGTGCCGATACTTTATCAACGACGTTTCATTTCCAGGATTGTTCAGGTGCCGCCGGAAATTCTGCCAGATGTCCTTAATTTTCGGCCAGATGTCTGTCCCTTCCGTTTTCTTTGTGTTGACATTTTAAACTCTGCTCCTCAGATCTCTGCAGGGAAAATCCAGACAGCTAGCTAGACTACGTGTCTAATCTAAATTTTCTGTTGCACGACATTAACAACTTGAATGAGCACATGCTCCACCAAAACAAGTTCCTTCCCGAGGCTATTTTGCAGGGGCACCGTGGCTTCGTCCGGTGCTCAGCGCCACCCAAGACGATTGTGACTGGTTTAAAGAAATGTCAATAAACCCAAGTATGTTGGGGCGGCCTCTAGCTCACCCAGTAAGCGCGTTCGCCCCATGTTCTTGGGTTGGGTTCGAGTCCGACCTGCGGCCCTTTGCTGCGTGTCATCTCCCATCTCTTTCCCCCTTTCATGTCTATCCACTGTCACTATAATAAAGGGAAAAGCCCCAAAAATAATCTTTAAAAAAAAAACCCAAGCATGTTTTTCTCATATCCTGGAATGTTGTGTGGACTAGCCAGACCCTCCTCCGCAGCGCTGTGGAGGAAGGTCTGGCAATGTGGCAGACTAGTGTCGATACAACATATCTGAATATCAAGGAAGCAGGGGATGAGCGGGAGGTTTGCTTCTGGGGCTCCAGTGCCAAATGTTTTCTTAAATGTCCTCGAATCTTTTTTTCTGTTTTTAAAATACCTTCAACTTCGTCATTTACCCCTAGACCTTTAAATCAATGGAGAAAAAGTTATATTACTGGGGAAATGCTGTCATCCATATGTCTGCCCTAACATTGTCATTGTTGCTGCTGCCACTATGCGATTCCCTAAAGAAATCTTAGATAATTGAGTAAATGTTTTTCTGTTGGTCTAATATTCAATTCAGGGTACTGAAGATGACATTTACTTGGCAGGGTTGGGGATCCTTGACTTGCAATTAGAGCTGCCCAGATTATTATGGCATGGATTCAAATGTAGCCGATTTGTCAGCTGAACATTCATTATGTCAACTCTTCTCCAGCATAGTAAAACAAAAATAGGTTTCAAGATTAGTAATGTTACCTACATTATGTAACTTAAAAATAGTAAAATCAGACAATTTTTACCCCTTTTAGGTTGGCAGGAGTCAAAACTAGTCGTCCTCAACATTTGTTGTGTTCTGGTTTCAGAATGATGAAGACAGTTTGAGACAATTAGACACAAAACAGGATGTCGGCTCTACAGGATGATTCCTTGGCAACTATCATGTTTTCGCAAATGATATACAGATTTTTAGGCATTCTATAATTAAATGGCTTGAAAAATAGAAGAAATAGCTGCCGTAAATGGTAAAAAATGGGGGACCCCCCTAGGTTTGGGCTGAGCCTTGAATGTTTATAACTTCTGGCTCCGCACCTGCAAGGAACTAATTTGTTTTGTAATATTTCATACTGTTTTTCTCATTGGTTATACATACATAAACAGAAACTACTATCAGTTTTGAACTCACTGCAAATGCAACTAAATTTAGAGAACAAATGAAAACATCTGTTCCAAGTGATCCTGCAAAGTTTGTTGCCACTCTGCCTATAAGTGGCAGGGAATTGTTCAACTTTTGTTGAGGCCTTCTGAGTACTATCTAGTTTTGTGGTATTGATCAAAAGATTTTACTTGAATTAATTCTCAGTTATACTAAAGTACTTGTTTATCTCTCTAGGTATGGTGTTCCACTACAGGGCCATCATGGGACGCTACACTTTGACTTTTGAAAAGGCAAAAACAGCATGCACCCAGAACAGTGCGGTCATGGCTTCACCTGAACAGCTTCAAGCGGCCTACGATGACGGATTCCACCAGTGTGACGCTGGCTGGCTCTCTGACCAGACAGTCAGGTTGGTTTGTCAACTCTCTTCTACTCCTGGTTAACACATCAGACAAAGACCATTTTGGTTTGGAATCTGCGGGGTTGTGTTGCAGTCTCAACGGCCGCAAACAGAGATCTTTAGCAATACCGACACTGACGCCAATGTTTAGCTGCCTGATTGGGTCATGACGTCTCATTCTCTGAGACAAAGGCTACATTTACATTGCTACGTTTTGGTTTAAACACGAATATCTTTTGCTATGTTCACACCTCGCATTCACACTGCTCTGGCGTTTCAGAGCGCATAAACCGGAAAAATTTGAAAACACTTCTGACCCCGTTTTGGTTTGGAAGCTGCGTTATTGTGTTGCAGTCTCAACAGCCGTAAATGGAGACCTTTGGCAACACCAACACTGACGCGCACTAAAATTCATGTTCTAATGAAAGCGAAAAACACATTAAACTGTATAAAAGTGTCCAACAAATACCTCAAATAGTAGCCACCCAAATGACAGTTGTACACTTACCAAATACACTTAAAAAGTGCTAAAATACTTTGACACTGTTAAGGGACCATGAGGTTAGTTTAGCATGTTTTGAAGCTGAACTTCAAATCATGTAACATCATATTCTTGCCGGACACTTCCCAAAGCATACCATTAATTGTTTTTCAATTTTTCCCATTAGTTTAAGCACAGTTATAAAATCCCTCAAGAGCTACTTAAGATAAATGTCTATGGTGTAAAATCTGTCACTTTTTTGAATGTTTTTTTCGTCAGACCAGAGTTGTGTTGCATAGTTGCATCATTGTTTGAACGGACCATTTTGAAAACACTTCTTTGAAGTGCATTCAAGAATGTTCTATCATCTGAGAATTCATAGTCAGAAGTACAGCATTGATGAACTCAAAGCCACAGGACAAACAAAAAAGGGATGTTGTGAAAATGAAAGTACATTTGGTAGCTTAAAGGTTGCTCTAAAGCAGCAAATGTTGGCTGTCAGAGTGTGCTTAACAAAAAAAATCATCACTGTTTACAAGTTAATATTCTAATGTTGATGTTGAAGACAGCAAAGCTTATTTCCATTTGACCAAAGGTACCCGATCCATGATCCTCGTGTGAACTGCTATGGTGACAAAGAGGAGCTGCCTGGCGTCAGGACATATGGAGTGAGAGATCTCAATGAGACTTATGATGTCTACTGCTTCACTGAGAAAATGACAGGTACACTAAGATAAGCACTGCAATGTCTCTGTTTTGTGATTGTTGTGGGAGTTAGATTATGTTTTCAGGTTTGGGGTATTCTAAGCTTTCATTGTTTTTTACTTAAATTAACCTTATCTTATCTGATACAGGCAGAGTTTTCTACACCGCTGCTGCAGAAAAGTTCACCTTCTCTGAGGCTGTGGTGGCATGCTCCAAACAGGGAGCTCAGTTGGCTACTACTGGTCAACTCTACCTGGCCTGGCAGGGTGGGATGGATGTCTGTAACGCCGGTTGGCTGGGAGACAGGAGTGTCCGCTACCCCATCAACATTCGTCGGCCGCAGTGTGGAGGGGGTCTGCTGGGGGTGCGAACTGTTTACCTCCACACAAACCAGACAGGATACCCACTTCCTGAGTCCCGTTACGACGCCTTCTGCTACACAGGTAGGCCAACATTTAGACTAAGAGCGATACTACTGTAAAAGTGCTGTTCTAACCTAACATTAGGCAAGGCAAGGCAGCTTTCTTTGTATAGCACATTTCAGCAACAGGGGAATTCAAAGTGCTTTAGATAAAACATTAAAGAGCAGAATACGAAAATAAAATTTACAGTGCAGTATAAGATATTAACAATTATTTAAAGAAAGGCAACATCAAAAAGAAAGGTCTTCAGCCTTGATTTAAAAGAACTGAGAGTTACATTAGTGAAAGTGTTGACATATGAAAGCATCCAACATGTATTTTAGATGAATGAGATGAGAGTATATCACGTTGTTCCTCGTCCCCGTTTGCTCAGCACCGTTAAATTGTATGGACAGGACACAAGAGTTTTCTACCCGGAAGCTATTGTAAACAAACATTGTGATTGGGTCTATTCTTGGTCTGCTCCCATATACTACCTATCATAGTGTCTTTATCACACAGAAAAATGCTGGACCATTCTTTTTTTACAGTCTGAATGTGTAGAATGTGTGGAAACATATTATCAAAATGCCATCCATTATATTAGTTTGGACTATGCTTTCTGTCGCAAATGTATGGGTGAGGGTACGTATGGAAATTGGAAAAAGGGCATTTGTGTATTCTGCACACTCGGCATGGAATATGTTGCAGAATGACCAGAATATCAATAAATTAATCTCATTCAATAATTTAAAGAATTAAAGAATTAAAGGCAGATACCTTAAGATCTCAGTGTGTTTAATTCACCTGACTATGAATTTAAATTTCTCTTTTGAAATGTAAGTTCTCTATGCTTGATTTAAGTTTTTTATTTTGCTTAATTTTGTGTTTATGTGTTGTGATTATGTGTTTTATACATGCTTCTGCCTGTCTTGGCCAGGTCTCCCTTGAAAAAGAGATTCTTAATCTCAATGGGACTCTCAAATGGTCAAATAAATCTGACTCATCTCTCTCCTAAATCCCCTCCAGAGTCCCCTGATGAGGAAGGTTCAGGCATCGTAGAAGAGGGAAGTGGCGTGTTGAGTGTTACCACGGTGACACAGAGCCCAGAGGTGTTCTTCAGGAGGACAACCACAGAGAGCGAGGCGATCGGAGAGGTGGAGACTCAGCAGCCTACCGTAGTGGACTTCACCTTCACAGAGAGCCCTACTGGGCTGCCGCTGCCTCAGCCGCCCAACGTCACTGAGTTCATCACTGACCTGATAGAGGCGGCCACTGCCCGGCCCGACACAGGCCGAGAGCCCAGCAAAGGCTTTGTGATGCCTCCAACGGGTCAGTGATACTGCACTGCTGATGCATGTTATGAACATCACATAGAAAGTCCAGTAAAGCAAAGCCCTATTTGCACAGGACTATTACCTGGGGACCTCTAGTAATTTGTAATTGTGGAGGCCATCTGTGATCCTAATCCTGTGCAAATCTAGCACTAAACAACTCTCCGATCTCCATTGACTTGTATTGCATGAAGGTGCCTCCTCGTCAATTACGTCTGCTTGCAGACAACAGAAAAATGCCTAAAAGCCGCTGTGATGGTAGGATGCCACTACCAACAATGTAAAGGACCCATAACTTAAGTTTTTCAAAGCTGCCAAATCGAAAAACTGAACTTTAATGAAGACAAAGTGGATACAGATGGATGGAGATGAGGAATTAGCAGGGAGAATGGGAAGGCACTAAGCTAACGTTCTGCACAAAGTTATGTTTGAAAGCATTTTGTTACCAAGTTAAATTTCCAATGTCAGTTTTAGGTTAACTGTATTTCTGTAAGTTCAGCTAAGTTTTGAGAGTCTGCAGCTTGTGTTATAGTGGAATGTGGATAAATCAGAGAACTATAGTAGGCTATTATGTTTGCAAGGGCCTTAGCTTGCTAACACAAAGCTAACATTAGCTTACTAACAGCTAACTTGTCCTCTCTGGTAGACAAAGGTTGCTAAAATAATCCTTTGACATGCTCAATCGGATGTTTTTAGCTAGCTACAGGCACTTTGCTTTGTTAGCATTTCAGCTGTTAGTTGCATATTGTGTTTTCCTCTCTGGTGGGCGTGGCTTTCAGAGTGTGATACGCTTTGGCTCTATTGGCTGTGTTGGCAATTATAAATGAAAGTTTTGACAGAGCCTCGAGAGGATTATGTCAGTAAATTTGATTAAAATACAGACTTCGCTTATCCCGTGTGAATGCGCCGCACCAAACACAGACATGGGGGGGGGGGGGGGGGGAATTTCTAAATCACATGAATTCCCCTGTTAATGCTAGTCCCATGTGAATAGGGCTTAAGTGTCCCTAATAATAATATCTCTTGTTTCTCTGTGCAGGTGTGGTCTTCCATTATCGCTCAGGCTCCAGCCGCTATGCCTTCACCTTCGTTGAGGCCCAGCTGGCCTGCCAGAGTGTCGGAGCCTCCATGGCCAAGCCAGAGCAGCTGCAGGCAGCATACGAGGCTGGATATCACCAGTGTGATGCAGGATGGTTACTGGACCAGACTGTAAGGTAAATCTGAAATGTATTTTCAGATTTAGATAGGAAGAGAATCTTTCAAGGTTCAGGTAGAGAGATTCCTGTCCCAAACGATACGTCATCACGCCTGCTCTTCTCTAGGTATCCCATTGTTTTTCCTCGACACAAGTGTGCTGGAGATCTGGGGGATCAACCTGGAGTTCGGTCATATGGTTTGAGGCCAGCAGACGAGAGATATGATGTGTACTGCTACATTGATGGGCTCAAAGGTAAGAAAGAAAACACTGTTAAGCTTGTAAAATTACCCATTCCTCTAACATTAAATCTCTTACGTCCAACTTAAAGATGACGGATTGAATCATCATGAACAGGCTTACTAGCACAATCCCTCTTTTTTACACAGCTATAAATGTATTATTTCAAGTTATTTTCTTTCTTTTTCACCATCTTGACATCTCCTCCTCGTCTGCTCCACAGGTGAGGTTTTCCATGTGGGCTCCGCTGAGGGTTTCACATATGATGAGGCTGCTTCTAGCTGTCAAGAGCAGA
The DNA here is from genome assembly GCF_008315115.2 of Sander lucioperca. Classification (NCBI taxonomy): domain Eukaryota; kingdom Metazoa; phylum Chordata; class Actinopteri; order Perciformes; family Percidae; genus Sander; species Sander lucioperca. The sequence goes on from NC_050175.1 coordinate 36,621,407, forward strand.
ATGCCATACTGGCCTCCACCGGAGAGCTCTACACAGCCTGGAAAATGGGTTTCGACAAGTGCCGTGCTGGCTGGCTATTGGATCGTAGCGTCCGCTATCCCATCAACAACCCCCGCACTGAGTGTGGAGCTGGGAAATCAGGAGTACACACTGTGTACGCTCACGGCAACCAGACAAGCTATCCTGAAGTTGATGCCAAATTTGATGCATACTGTTTCCGAGGTAAACGCTTGACTGTTATCTAACTAACAATTACTTTCTCGATTAATCGATTAGTTGTTTGGTCTATTAAATGTCAGAAAATGGTGAAAAATGTCGATCAGTGTTTCCCAAAGCCCAAGATGACGTCCTCAAATGTCTTGTTTTGTCCAAAACTCAAAGATGTTCAGTTTACTGTCACAGAGGAGAGAAGACACTAGAACATATTCACATTTAACAAGCTGGAATCAGAGAATTTTTACTTTCTTTTCATGAAAAATGACTCAAACCCATCATCGATTATCAAGATAGTTGGTGATTAATTTAATAGTTGACAACGAATCGATTAATCTTTACAGCTCTAGGGCTTATTCAGAATTTTTATTTTTATCACCATTCATTTATCATTGCTCTTATTGTTTAATACTTACAGCGGATATTCTACTTATTGCAAATGAAACTGGACTGAACATCACAGATATCCAGGAGGCCCTGCTTAACCTAACATCAATTACTGATCTGCTGAGGCCTGGTAAGCTATATTTATATTGTGAACAAATTACAAATTACTTTCTTACTTGTGCAAATGGCCCCTTTATTATTTTCCAACGTCTCATTCTTTTTGTCTATATGTCCCTTTAGCTGTTCCTTCCATCGTCTCTCCCATCCCTGTGGATACTTCGGGCTCTGGCTCAGGCTCAGCAGAATTCGGCTCAGGGTCTGGGGTTGACGGTGCCTCTGGGGGTTACTCTGGAGACTTGTCTGGATCTGGAGACCGGGTAACCAGTGGAGATCTGTCTGGATCTGGAGACCTGTCTGGTTCTGGAGACAGGGTAACCAGTGGAGATCTGTCTGGATCTGGAGACCTGTCTGGTTCTGGAGACAGGGTAACCAGTGGAGATCTGTCTGGATCTGGGGACTTGTCTGGCTCTGGAGACAGGGTAACCAGTGGAGATCTGTCTGGATCTGGGGACTTGTCTGGCTCTGGAGACAGGGTAATCTCTGGAGATCTGTCTGGATCTGGGGACTTGTCTGGCTCTGGAGACAGGGTAATCTCTGGAGATCTGTCTGGATCTGGGGACTTGTCTGGCTCTGGAGACAGGGTAATCTCTGGAGATCTGTCTGGATCTGGGGACTTGTCTGGCTCTGGAGACAGGGTAATCTCTGGAGATCTGTCTGGTTCTGGAGATCAATTCACCTCTGGAGACTTGTCTGGTTCTGGAGACCTGGCAGGCAGTGCCAGTGCTGAGTTACCCAGTGGAGCGTCAGGCTTCAGCAGTGCAGACGCTTCTGGATCAGCTCTCAGTGGAGAAGGATCCGGCATCACTGTTGTTTTTTCGGGCATCGACAGCATTGTCTCTGGAGAGGGCTCAGTTTCAGGACGACTCCAAGAAGCCGAAGAGGGAAGCACAGGGATCTTTATCTTCCCTTCATCTGAATCAGGCTCTGGAGTGCTCAGTGGAAGCGGGGACCTCTCCGAATTTGGATCTGGATCTGGATTCAGCTCTGCAGAGAGTGGATCTTCCAGCTCTGCAAGTGTCATCACCGATCAGGACTTTTCTGGATTCAGTGGTTTCCCATCAGGCTTCTCCTCTGGAAGTGCTAGTGGACAGTCAGGAGAGCTTTCTGGAAGTGGAGACATTCAGATTTTACTGATAGATCGTGAACTGATTGATGCGTCCACCCCTAGTACCAACAAGGAGTATGAGCTTAGTGGAGGCCTACTGTCGTTCAGTGGTTCTGGAGACATTTCAGGATCTGGGATTCTCAGTGGCTCGGCCTCTGGA